>NC_091472.1:286688252-286988252 GCF_036971445.1 Narcine bancroftii
CCTGGAACCCTCTGTACTTCACTCATTTGCAATTTATTTCTGTTTCTACACAGAGATTAAAAAAAAATAGCCACAGCCATTCACCACAAAATGCCACCATTATCCTCTTGGAGCTGCAACTACAAAATGCTGTAACCTCTAGGAGGGTAGGCTAGAGAGAATAATATTTTTCAGTTGTGTGAAAAGCAAGATTAGCAGATGAGTCCCGTTAACGTAAGCCACTGAACAGACTTGGGATTCAATAGGTGTCTCGGACCGCGACGCCACAGATGCTTCCATTATTGCAGCATTTGATATCTGATGACTACTGAACTGCTCATGTATTGGCAGCCGATCACTCCTGACACGCTGCACACAGGGAACATCCTTGTGTTTATTGAAACTGCTACTGCACACGATTGGCGATTGATGACTTACCGAGGACAGAAATCTGATCTTAAGCAGAAGCTCACGCATCAAAGGTGCCATCAAGCTGCTCCTTGGCAGTTTATTAAAGCCTCTCCAAGCTGCTTCATGGGGCTAAGACCACATTTTTAGCTGGGTCAGCCCAAGTCTGTATGGGAAAAGACTCCAATGAGGATCTTGCTGCATAAAATCCTCATCGGCCCATGTCGGCTCTCAAATCAGCCAGACTTTGCATGAGTTTGTCTATGCAACTGAACCAATGAAGTTTATATAATGAGATACCACTTGGACCCAGCAAGGAAGTGCACATAACATAACAATTACAGCACGGAAACAGGCCATTAGGCCCTCCTAGTCCGCACCGAACCAAACACCCCTCTCTAGTCCCACCTCCCTGCACAATGCCCATAACCCTCCATCTTCTTCTCATCCATAGACCTGTCCAACCTTTTCTTAAATAATACAATTGACTCCGCCGCCACTATTTCTCCCGGAAGCTCATTCCACACGGCTAACACTCTCTGAGTAAAGAAGTTCCCCCTCATGTTACCTCTAAACCTCTGCCCCTTAATTCTTAACTCATGTCCTCTTGTTTTAATCTTTCCTCCTCTTAACGGAAATAGTCTATCCACATCCACTCTGTCTATCCGTTTCATAATCTTAAATACTTCTATCAAATCCCCTCTCAACCTTCTATGCTCCAAAGAATAAAGACCTAATCTGTCCAATCTCTCTCTATACTCTAGATGCTTAAACCCAGGTAACATTCTGGTAAACCTTCTCTGCACTCTCTCCACTCTGTTTATATCCTTCCTATAATTAGGCGACCAGAACTACACACAGAACTCCAAATTAGGCCGCACCAACGTCTTATACAATCTCAACATCACCTCCCAACTCCTATATTCCATGCAATGATTGATAAAGGCCAGCATACTAAAAGCCTTCTTCACCACCCTATTCACGTGAGTTTCTACCTTCAGGGAACGATGTACCGTTACTCCTAAATCTTTCTGCTCTTCTGTATTCATCAGTGCTCTCCCATTTACCACGTATGTCCTATTCTGATTCTTCTTACCAAAATGAAGCACCTCACACTTATCAGCATTAAATTCCATCTGCCATTTTTCAGCCCACTTTTCTAAGCAGCCCAAATCCCTCTGCAATCCTTGAAAACCTTCTTCATTATCCACTATTCCACCTATCTTAGTATCGTCTGCTTATTTACTAATCCAATTCACCACCCCATCATCTAGATCATTAATGTATATAACGAACAACAATGGGCCCAATACAGATCCTTGAGGCACACCACTGTTCACCGGCCTCCAACCTGACAGACAATTATCCACTACCACTCTCTGGATTCCAGAGTGGACATCTAATGGCTTAAAACTGCATTCTCTGATGTCTGGTTATCAGTGTGAATCGATAAAGGGTTTCGGCTGAAAGGTTGACCATTCTTTTTCTGCTATTGATTCTGCTCAATCACGGTGTTCCTCCAGGAGATTTTGTTCAGCTTAACGTGCTGTAAAGGCATGGAGATGAATGTCCCAGGCTCCTTTCATCACTTGCGACAGTTGATCAACGAACTCGGTTTGAATCCACAGTAGCCCAGTGATGAAAGCATTCCAATCCTAGTCCTTTGGGCAAGAAGGATGCACAGGTCATTGTTCTGATGAATCCCCTCAACAGATCAGGCTGGAGCCCACTATGTATCTTTGTGCCCCTCTAACTTTGTGTCAGGTGAAATATGTACAATGGTCATCACCATTGTCATTCTCATCCTACCTTCCATCTCTCTCTTCATTGACCCCACCTCCTCCAAGTCCTCTCTCTCTTTTGAGATGTTCTATCCTGAGACCTTGCACTTGTTGGGTGTAGTCAAAACACCTTTCTCGCCACACATAGGTAATCATTTTTTTTAATAGAGATTGAGTTGAATGATTGATCATAATAAAATACTGTCAGTGAGCATAACTTGGTTAGTGGCCCCTTTGTAAAGTTCATGAAACTGTCTGCAGCCCTTCCATACTTATGGCAACAATAATATTTGTTGCTGCTGTCTGCCATGAGGAGGGTGCCTTTCAGAGCTAATGGCCTTCTCCGCTTGATGGACAGGAACATGTGAAGTTGGGTAAGATCCCATCTGGAACCGTGCAGGTTCCATTTTAGTGTAGAATAACGCGTGCAAATCACCAGAGCATTGGTTTTAACATTTTGTTTCGATAATTTTACAACTTTATACGAGTGATCCAGTTGGCTGTCAGCAATAGATGCAACACATGTTTAAGTCATCAAAAAAGGGTGAAAGTTAATTCCTAGAAAAAAATAGAGGTTTAAACCCAATTGTGTACTGCAGAGGTTTCGGACTCTGTCAGGTGCTCCAGGGACTGTTACGAGCCAGCAATATAAAATGTTAATTTATCAAATTACATTTGTTTTAAATATGTTTTTTCCCCTTATTTTCAGCTTACAAGCTGATCACTGTGGTGATTGCAGCAGCTGGGGGTGGTTTGCTGTTAATTTTGGTCATTGCATTGACTATCACATGCTGCAGGTGTGTATATTGTCTCATCGCGTATACCATTGGGCTGTAATATTTAAAAAAAACACAATTGCTATCCAATCTAACAGATGTTTATTTGGATTAAATGGAGTTTGGAATGAGGCCCGTACAACAACAAAGAACAATGTTGTTTATATTAGATGGGAAACAATGTGGGAAAGCATCATGCAGATTGGTAGAAAAATCAGAAACATTATTTTTTAAATGGTGAAGGATTGAAAAATGTTGGTGATCAGAAGGACATGGGGGCTTTTTGACCTACATGTATTGCAAGACAATTTGATACAAAATTAGAGGAATCTTTCTCCAATTATCTTGGGCCCTGACGGAGCTACATCTGCAATATTATACAGGTCTGCCTTCCATAATCCAAGAGTATATGTAAGTGATGGACAGCTAATCCCATAAAGTGGACAGGGCCAATATTTTCATGAGTTTTAGAAAAGGGAGCCACAGAATTCTTATGGAGCCTGGATGGAAGCTCGTGTGTCTGGAACCAAGGGCCACATTCTCAAAATATGAGGCCTTTCAGGACAGAGATGAAAAGAATTGATCACACCGAGATGATTGAGAATCCTTTGAATTCTCTACGCAAGTTAAGTGTAGGACTCGGTCATAGATTAGATTCAAGACAGAGATCATTGGATGTTTAAATATCTGGGGCATCAAGGAAACCAGGCACAGAAACTGAATGGGCTAGCCTGTTACATATGTTCTGATGTAATCTTTATTCCTCAGTTAATATCCATGATGAAGTTTATTATTGTCATCCAAATGTAAAGTGCAGTTGGATGAAGTGGCATTATTCAGTCTTTGATTGAAAAACATGTAAACACGTATGTAGTCATATCACATATTTACAGGCAATTAATATGCAGTACGTATAATAATAAATATTGTTAAATAATCGTGGATTCTCAAAGGGATTGCATAAAGCAACTCATCAGTCATTTAGAAGTCTCACTGCCCATGGTACAAACTTTTCTTAGCTTACTGGTTCTGGCTCTGATCCTTCTGTATCTCTTTCCTGACGGGAATAGTTGGAAGATGCTGTGTGCAGGGTGAAAGGGGTCGTTAACAATTTTTTGGAAAATTATCCTGGTAGATCATGTTGATGGATGGGGGTGGTGATGGTGGGAAGGGGAGACCCCAGTGATACTCCGTGCAAATT
Organism: Narcine bancroftii; assembly: GCF_036971445.1. Classification (NCBI taxonomy): domain Eukaryota; kingdom Metazoa; phylum Chordata; class Chondrichthyes; order Torpediniformes; family Narcinidae; genus Narcine; species Narcine bancroftii. The sequence goes on from NC_091472.1 coordinate 286,692,398, forward strand.
GCTGGCACATTTCTTCCTATATAACATTGACGGTATTTCAAAATACTAAAATAAATGGAGGTTTGACATGACCTAATTTTAAAATTTTTTATTGGGCAGCGAAAATTAGCTATATTACTATTTGGATTCATTATAATGAATACCAAGGGTGCTTCAAGATGAATAAACCGAGAGATTAAGCCTACTAAAAGGTACTCTCTCATTTCGATACTTGAAGCACCCTTTCCTTTTTTGGCTTCCAAGTTAACTGATGATTTGATAGGGTAGTCAGACACACTTTGAGGATTTGGTTTCAATTTGGAAAACATTTTGATTACCCTAAGTTTTTATTGATTAGCCCTATTCTATGTAATTCCTTTTTTCTACCTTTCATCCAAGATATTGGTGATATTCAGTTTGAGTATCCAATCTTTTTTTGATCTATATATTGACCAAAACTTGGCTTCTTTTGAACAATTATCTATTCAATTTAAAATACCTAAGGCATAACTTTTTTTCATTATTTACAGATTAGGAGCTTCTTAAATTCTGTTTTTGGACAATCTAAAGCTGTGGATGGGGCAAATATTCATTCATTTACAATCCACAAATGAGCTGGAAAAACTCAGCAGGTCAGGTAGCACCCATAGGAAGTAAAGTGTAGCCAATGTTTCAGGCCTGAGATCTTCATCAATACCTGACTAAAGGCCCGAGTCAGAAATGTTAGTTACCCTTTACTCCCTATGGATGCTACATGACCAGCTGAGTTTTTCCAGCTTGTTGGTGTATTGCACTCAACCCCAGTATCTGGAGACTTTCTTGTTTACTTAATTCATTTATTTTTTTACAGCCAATTAGTCTCCAAATTCTTGATTAGTTAGCAATTCTGCAACTTCTGAACTCAGTTTTCTATTTTTCAGGAAAGAAAAAAATGATATCAGTAAATTGATCTTCAAGAGTAGTAATTTTCAGAGGTTTCCCAATGCAGAGTTCCCCAAAAATCCCCGGATATCAGTGGAGTGGGGCAGAGAAACAATAGAAATGCAAGAAAATGGCAGCACGAAGAACCTTCTGCAGGTGACAGATATATTTTATTCGGTAAGTTGCATATCAAAGTTGCATTTGTGGAACAAAGGGATTTGGGTGATCTCTAAAGAATTGAGTTGCGGGTATGGCTAATAATTGGGAAGGCGTGTGGAATATTGAAAGAGAAATAAAAATTGATAGAAACGTTAATTTCTCCCCAAAAGCAGGCTGACCTGACCTGCTTTCTGTTTTAATTTCAGAATAACAGCAACTGCAGATTTTGGATTTTTTAAAAAAATGTGATGTTGATTTTATTGCAAAAGGTTAGAGTATTAAAGTAAATATATTTTAGTGAAACCTTGTAGGGTGTGATGAGACTTCACCTGAAATAATGTGAACAGTTTAATCTCCATGACTATTGGAATTCACTAGTCCAGAGAATTGTGGAGATGGAGTCAAAGATATGGGAGAGAAGTGCTAAGGTCAGGATTGGATCAAGCGACCCACTGATGATTTAGTTTTTGCGTTGTTCTGGTACTGCTGTGCAGCTTTCACATTTAACTGTTTTTAGTTTGTCTTCATAATCCTGCCACAATCGCAAAATTAAGATTGAATAATCTTTTCCTTCTTGTTGCTATTTTTTTTGACAGTCTGGCTTGAGGGGCTCAGAAGTGGACAGGAATGGTCTGCATCCGTACAGTGGTCTACCTGGATCACGTTACTCTTGCATCTACACTGGACAGTACAATCCATCTTTTAGCAGTGACGAATCAAGGAGACGAGACTATTTCTAGCCCCGTTACACATTTACGTTTGTACCAAAATAAATGTGGGACAACTGAGTCAAAAAAAAGTGATGAATTACTGCACAAGAGATAAGCTGGATTTTGAACATTTATGGCAAAGGACCAGTGCAATGTGAAGGAGAAGTTGTCTGCAGTATATGTCTCATGGTGACCATGCAGTGATAATCCAGTGACTGGATGGATATCATCAGCTGACAGCACAAAACAGAATGAGCTTATTGACGGGCAATAAACACAATGTATTTTGAATCTCCTGTTTCTAGTTTATTAATAATATAAACTGTTACAGTATTTTTAAACTGATCAAAAGATAATGTTGCACAGCTCGAAGAAGCACCAACTAATACCCACATTATTGTTGTCATTCTTTAGCCTAGTGCTCAAATATTGTGTGGATGTACAGTACGGGAGACTTGCCACCTATCAAGATTGGATTATTCAATCTGGAATTGTTAGTACCAGATACTGGAGCATACTTGATTGATTCTGCATCCATTTTTGGACTACTAGAAGATGTTTTTTTAAATCATTTCTTATTTTGCCTTACAATCGATCTTTCAGTAGCTAAATAATGAGTAAACAGTAGAAATTTATATTATTGAGGGAACTTTGAGGAGAGAAGTTTATTCTTATCTTCAAAAATTGCTCTGAGAGTGCCACATAGCAACTGGTTGAGCAAGGATTTACAATGCATTCTGGTTTGGGTTTTGAATATATGTTGTTATTTTCAGATCATTCAGAATCTCTTCATACCTGATTGCAAACCACTGAACTTGCTCTACTGTCTCAGAGATATCAAGCAGCTACCTTGACATCAATTTTAAAACTGGACTGCTTCCATTGATTCCTACAATGACGATGTACAGCTAGTTGTGTTATTCTGCCTGTGGGATATTTTACTGCATGTTTTTTAACTCAGCAACTCTATTCTTGAAATTTTGATGAACTAAAATATTCTTCTTTTCTTTGGCTTGGCTTCGCGGACCCTGCAAGCTCACACCAAGACACAAGAGAAACTTGTCCGTGAACTACTCTTTGCAGACGATGCTGCTTTAGTTGCCCATTCAGAGCCAGCTCTTCAGCGCTTGACGTCCTGTTTTGCGGAAACTGCCAAAATGTTTGGCCTGGAAGTCAGCCTGAAGAAAATGGAGGTCCTCCATCAGCCAGCTCCCCACCATGACTACCAGCCCCCCCCCCACATCTCCATCGGGAACTAAAATATTAGCAGAACAGAAAATATACGCTAGAACTAATATGGTGCATTCACTTTAATTGATCTAAATACAAGTTATGATACTCTTGTAGTTATCATATACCTCAATTCAATCTTCAAAAAAATATTGTATATTATTTTTAACATTTAAATTTATTCCACAAATTCTTCCATTCAGCACAACCTCAATACAACATGGATTTCAGAGATGAAAATTAATACCCACATTATTATCAACTTGCATAAGTGGAACAAACATTTACCTGACTTGAATCTGGGGGAATGTAATAATTATCATGTATATTAAAAACTTCAATATTTACATTATGTTGAGATTGCACTGAATTAAGGAAGAAAAAAACCTCAGCATGCCAATTCTGATTAAACTTGCAATTTATTTAAGAAAGCACCTAGGTATACAACCATGTCAAGAGAAGAATACTGAATGGTCATAGTGTGGCCCTCCATTGGCCATTCTGGATGTGAGCCTGCGACAGGAAAGTTCAGTGGCATCTGAGGTCTAAAACACCACTGAAAGCTGTTCTATAATTTTGCCATACTATGTCCCTCTGCAGAACATGTGAAAGAAATAGCAGGTAAGAAAGTGATTGGGGCATGGCCATGGATTACTTTAAGAATGACTGTGTGCAGCTTATTAGAGTGAAACACTGAAGTCTATGGACGATGTGATTATAGTAAAAGCACAAAAAATGCAACTATTTTTACTTTTTGCCATCTCATCAAGGAGATTTTTTATTATTCTTGTATCTTGAGTAATAACTAATCTAAATCTTATTTTCTGAATACCAAGTACTTATGAAAACCATTGCTGCTTAATTATTATGTTTTAAGTGGCCTCATATTCCTTATTCTTGTACTAGATATCCTAAAGTGTGAGGGAGGTGAGCCAGAAGTCATGGTACATGTAGGTACCAATGACATAAGGAGGAATAGAGAAGAGGTCTTGAAAAGTGAGTACAGGGAGTTAGGTAGGGAGTTGAAAAGAAGGACTGCAAAAGGAGTAATCTCAGGATTACTGCCTGTGCCACGTGACTATGAGAGCAGGAATGGAATGAGGTGGAGGATAAATGCGTGGCTGAAGGGGTGGAGCAAGTTTCTGGATCACTGGGATAATTTTTGGGGTAGGTGCGACCTGTACAGAAAGGACAGGTTGCAGTTGAATCCCAGGGGGATCAGGATCCTGGTGGGGATATTTGCTAAGGCTACTCGAGAGTATTTAACTAGAATGGTTAGAGGGAGGGAATCAAATGGAACAGTACAGCAAGGAGAAGGTTGGATGGCAAAGAGAGAAAGCTTGTAGACAGTGTTTGAGGTTGGAAAGGCAGGTGTTGGAGAAGGGAGATGCTCTGAATGAAGATGGAGGGGAAATTATAGAAAAATAACAATGGAGTTGTTTGTAAAGATAGGGGCAAACAGAGAATAAGTAGTGGGAAATCTCTGAAATGCATATTTTTAATGCCAGTTGTAAGGTAGGTGGATGAGCTGAGGTTATGTATTGACACTTGGAAGTATGATGTGGTAGTGATTAATGAAACATGGTTGCAGGAGGGATGTGATTGGCAGCAAACTATTCCTGGATTTCATTGCTTTAGGTGTAATAGAATTGGAGGGGCTAGAGTGGGTGGAGTTGCATTGCTTGTCAGAGAAAATATTACAGCGATGCTTAGGCAGGATAGGTTAGCGGGCTCGTCAAGGGAGGCTATTTGGGTGGAATTGAGGAATGGGAAAGGGGTAGTTACACTTATAGGGGTGTTATTTAGACCACCTAATGGGGAATGAGAACTAGAGGAGCAAATTTGTAGGGAGATAGCAGATATTTGTAATAAGAGCAGGGTTGTGATTGTGGGAGATTTTAATTTTCCACATATAGATTGGGAAACCCATTCTGTGAAAGAAAGGGCTGGATGGATTGGAGTTTGTAAAATGTGTGCAGGACAGTTTTTACAGCAATACATAGAGGTACCAACTTGAGAAGGGGGAGTGTTGGATCTATTGTTGGGGTATGAGATAGGTCAAGTGACAGAGGTATGTATTGGGGAGCACTTCGGGTCCAGTGATCATAGTGCCATTTACTTCAATGAAATTATGGAAAGGGATAGGTCAGGGCCTTGGGTTGAGGTTTTCAATTGGGGAAAAGCTAGATTTGAGGAGATGTGAAAGGATTTATGAGGAGTGAATTGGGATAATTAGTTTTATGTAGTAGAGAAATGGAGGTCTTTTAAAGATAAGATTTTGAGGGTACATAATCTTTATGCTCCTGTTAGGTTAAAAGGCAGGGGCAAAAGTTTGAGAGAGCCATGGTTTTCAAGGGATATTGGAAACTTGGTTTGAAAAAAGAGGGAGACCTACAATAAATATGAGAAACAAGGAAAAAAGATGTTAAGAGAATACTTTGAATGTAAAATAATCTTAAGAAAGAAATTAGAAAAGCTAAAAGAAGGTACGAGGTGGCTATAGCAAGCAAGGTGAAAATAAATCCAAAGGGTTTTTACAAATATGTGAATAGCAAAAGGAGAGAGAGAGGGATAAAATTGGTCCCTGAGAAAATCAGAGCGGACAACTGTGTATGGAGCCGAAAGAGATGGGGGAGATTTTGAACAATTTATTTTCTTTGGTATTCACTAAGGAGAAGGATATTGAATTGTGCGGGGTAAAGGAAGCAAAGAGGGTAATTATGGAAACTGTAGTGATTAAGAAAGAGGAATTACTGGAGCTTTTGAAGCATATAAAGGTGGATAAGTCTCCAAGTCCCGACGGGATTTTCCCCAAGACCGTGAAAGAAGTAAGTGAGGAAATAGCAGAGGCTCTGACAGTGATTTTTCAAAAGTTTTTAGAGACAGATATAGTGTCGGAGGATTGGCATGTTGCACATGGTTCTTTTGTTTAAAAAAGGTTAGAGGAGCAAGCCTAACAATTATCAGCCTGTCAGTTTGACATCTGTAGTAGATAAATTAATGGAAAGCGTCCTTAGAAATTGTATATGTAAGTATCTGGAGGGTAAAGGTCTGATCAGGAACATTCAACATGGATTTGTGCATGGAAAGTCATGTTTGGCCAATCTTGTTGAATGTTTTGAAGAGGTGACTAGGAATGTTGATGAGGGTAGAACACTGGATGTTGTCTATATGAACTTCAGTAAGGTCTGCGATAAGGTTCCGCATGGAAGGTTAGTTAGGAAGGTTCACTTGCTAGGTATAAATTTTGAGATAGTCAAATGGATTAAACAGTGGCTGGAAGGGGGATGTTAGAGAGCTGTAGTGGATAACTGTTTGCCAGGTTGGAGGCTGATGACCAGCAGTGTGCCTCAGGGATCTGTATTGGGTCCTTTGCTGTTTGTCATATACATTAATGATCTGGACGATGGGGTGGTAAATTGGATTAGTAAATATGCAGATGATACTAAAATGGGTGGAACTGTGGATAATGAAGAAGGTTTTCAAAGATTGTAGAGGAATTTTGGTCTGCTTCTTAAAACAGTGGGCTGAAAGATGGCAGATGGAGTTTAATGCTAATAAGTTTGAAGTGCTTCATTTTAGTAGGAATAATCAAAACAGGACATATATAGTAAATGGGAGGGCATTGAGGAATGCAGGGGAGCAGAAAGGTGCATTGTTCCCTGAAGGTAGAATCTCATGTGGATAGGATGGTGAAGAAGGCTTTTAGTATACTGGCCTTTATAAATCAATGCATAGAATACAAGAGATGGGAAGTGATGTTGAGAATGTACAAGGCATTGGTGAGGCCAAATTTAGAGTACTGTGTGCAGTTCTGGTCACCGAATTATAGGAAGGATATCAACAAGGTAGAGAGAGTGCAGAGAAGATTTATGAAAATGTTACCTGGGTTTCAGCAGCTAGATTACAAAGAAAGATTGAGCAAATTAGGTCTTTATTCTTTGGAGCATAGAAGATTGAGAGGGGATTTGATAGAGGCATTTAAGATTATGAGAGGAATAGATAGAGTTGATGTAGATCAGCTTTTTCTATTGATAGTAGGAGAGATTGAAACAAGAGGTCATGAGTTAGGAGCTAAGGGACAAAAGTTTAAAAGTAACATGTGGGAGAACTTTTTTTCTCAGAGTGGTGGCTATGTGGAATGAGCTTCCGGGAGAAGCAGTGGCAACAGGGTCAATTTTGTCATTTAAGGAAAAATTTAATAGGTATATGGATGGGAGGAGAATGGAGGGTTATGGGCAGGGTGAAGGTAGGTGGGACTAGAGGAGAGGACTTGGTTTGGTGTGGACGAGAAGGGCCAAAGTGACCTGTTTCTCTCCTGTAATTGTTTGATGGTTATGGATTTTACACTGAAAAAAATAGTACTAGGTTATTTTCAAGTGATCAAAGTTGAGATAAAATATGACTCATTGTGTTGAAATACCTTGCAAAATAATCTTTTTTTGTAGTTGGCAGTTAGCATTGCAGGAAATGTTCAAAGTTATACCTGGTTTCCACAAATATTTACAGCCTTATTTACCTGTTTCATTTCCTGATCACCAATAATAACCCTGCATAATAACTCATGCATTTAGTGATTCAGTGCACTCTGGAAATATTCTGTCAACCCACCAAGCTAATTCCTCTACCTAAATTTTTTTTTTCCTACTTGGTTTCTAGTTTTCAGTTCCTTCCTGTTTATTAAATATTGTGTTTGAAGTGAACTATATCCACAGGTTTAAATGTATTTAGACAATGAATTCATGTTTTACCAAAAGAAGTTCAAAACCTGGTGTTGGAGTCAACATTGTACAAATGAAAATTAAAACACTTGTCCTGTTTGCTATGGGCAGAAGGAGCATCTCTAATTATTTCAATAATATGTTAAATTCTGTTGAGATGTCAGCATGCAACATGCAAAAGAAGCTTGGAACAGTTAATGAACTGGGATTTTTATAAGGGTGAAAATGTCATCAGCAGGTTTGCATTCATGAACCAAGGCATCGGGTTTAAGAGTAGAGAGGTCTTGGTGTAATTTTATTAAAACATTGGTTAGGCCATGGTTGGAATTTTGTGGGCAATTTTGGTCACTGTACTAGAGGAACAATGAGAATGCACTGGAGTGGGTGTAGAGGAAATTGACCAGGATGTTGCCTGGTATGGAATGCTTCAGTGATGTGGAGAGACTGAGTAGGCAGGTTTGTTTTCCTTGGAGCAGGGGGAACGAATGGAGGTGTAATAGTCAGGGTAGATGGCAGAAACTTTTTTCCCTTGGCAAAGGTATCTAAGGGCAGAGGCTATAGATGAGGAGTAATAGGCTTAGAAGGGATATGAGGAAGAATTTACAGCCTTATTTACCTGTTTAATTTCCTGATCACCAATAAGAAAGAATGCACTGCCTGGGAAGATGGTGGAGCAGCTGCGCTCACAATATTTAAGGTCTATTTGTGAAAGCACCTGAATCAACAAGGCATGGTAGGCCTTGGATCAGATGCTAGGGAGTGAGATATTGTAGCTAGGTGCTTGATAGTCAACATGGATATGGTAGGCTATAGGGCCTATTTCTGTGCTGCATGACTCCAATGCCCACCAAATTATTAGCTCCAGTAGAGAGTTTGTAAATGAAATAATTTGGAGAAGGTTGCACAAATATTAAAATATAGAACCTCATAAGTAGAGCAGCCTTTCTTCAGTGGCAGCTGTTTTATCAAATTATACAATCTCTACGTGGATGTTAATGATTGTTAAAGTACATTCATTCTCCATGTATGCAAATCATGGGTGTGCCATTTCCCCTTCACAGGGCTGAAATTCATAGCATGAAAGATGTTTCTCTTCCTGATAACATAGTAATAAATAACTAGATGGTGTTAAATTGTTGATGGGAATTATCTGGGTGGCACAGTGAGTGTAGCAGTTAGTGCATCTCAATTACAGCACCAGCGACCTGAATTTGAATCTGCTGTTGTCTGTAAGGGGTATGTACATTCTCCCAATGATCGCGTGGGTTTCTTTCAGGTGCTTCAGTTTCCTCCCACATTCCAAAGACATACGTTAATTAGTCATATGGTTAACTAGGAGGTTCATTGGTTACTTGGGTGGCATGGGCTTGTGGGCTAGAAGTGTTTGTTTCTGTGCTGTATCTCTAAAAATAAAATAAAATAAAATCTTCCAAGAAATTGGGTTTCACCTACATTTGGAACACCTTTTAATATAAGCTTTAAAAAAAAATCCTTTTAATTGGGCTACTGAGCCTATTCACATTAAATGTTACATAATTCAAACCATAACCATATAACCATTTACGGAGTGGAAACATGTTGGCCTTTCGAGTCCGCACCGGTTCACTGATTTTGTGCGAACTCTTCAGGCAATGGTCCCGATGGGTTTGGCCCTCGAATTCCAACTTCAGTGGCTGAATTCTTCCGTTATTCCACCTTGGCAAACTAAACAATAAATTCAGAAATATGAAATTACTTAGCTAATATAATTGGATGTTTCATTTCTTCTGACATTATTGCTTTTTCTAATCTTCCTCCTACTCTCAATACATCATTTACCAGAATAGGATTTAGTTTATAAACACAACTTGCTTTTGTAACATTCAAATTCTTCAATTTTGTTATCTCATTGATTAACATGCAAAACCTTTTCATTCTCATTAATTCTGTTAGTCACAAAGGTACAAAACCTCATGGTTATGTTATTGATATATTTAAGTACTGATGTACTATCAGTCCAAAATATAGAATCTGCTAACTCCATCTGTAATTCTCATCTAAACACAGTGTTCATTTTGATAAAAAAAATTTAAAAATGTTTGACTCCTCTTTCCACCCCGGCATGTCTCAGCTCCACAGTCAATTTTAAAAAAACAAACACTATCTCCAAATATAGGAAAGAAGGAAATCCCCAAATAATAAACAAGAGATTATATTAGGAAAAAAAACAAAATACTGATAGAATCACCACGAAACCCCCTTATTACAGGAAGTGGCTCTCGCCACTAATGGCACGTAGCCTCAGAAGGAGAAGACAGAAAAAAGGTCCACTTCTCCCAGACAGAATATTAAAAACAATATCAATCAGTCAATCAAGTATGAGAAGCTTCTACAAGATCTCTGTTGACTTGATCATCATCAGTTTCAACTTCAATTTCAGTCACCTTCTGGCTTTCCGGTGAAGATTGTTCTCTCAATTTATCCTGGATCATTTTCATTTGCTGAGATGAATAACACTGGCTTTCATTTTGCTTATTATTAGCTATTGAATTAGCAAATTCCAAAGCTTCAGATTCATTAGCTTGGTATTCTTCATAAAAGATTTTAAGAACTTCTGGATAGCAAAAGGCAAATTTATATCCTTTCTTCCATAAAACTGATTTTGCTGGATTAAATTCTTTTTTTCTCTTAACAATAGCATTATTCAGGACTGCATTAATGAATACTCTATTATATGGCGAGCTCTCCACTGGCCATCGTGTCAGAGGTGCACCAAAGAAGAGGTACAAAGGACTACCTAAAGAAATCTCTTGGTGCCTGCCCCATTGACCACTGCCAGTGGGCTGATCTTGTCTCAAACCGTGCATCTTGGCGCCTCACAGTTCGGCGGGCAGCAACCTCCTTTGAAGAAGACCACAGACCCCACCTCACTGACAAAAGACAAAGGAGGAAAAACCCAACACCCAACCCCAACCAACCAATTTTCCCCTGCAACCGCTGCAACCATGTCTGCCTGTCCCGCATCGGACTTGCCAGCCACAAACGAGCCTGCAGCTGACGTGGACATTTACCCCTCTGTAAATCTTTGTCTGCGAAGCCAAGCCAAAGATTATTCCAAATCATTAATGGACCTTGCTGGTCCCTTGCTTTTTGAACGGCCAATTTCAATATCATTTCTCTATCTCAGTAATGTAATCACTTAATCAAAATAGAGCATGGTGGTTGTCCTGGATATGACTTCTTTCTAAAAGCTCTCTCTATCAGGTTCTTGTCCATTTGGAAAATTTTAAGCCCCCAGAATTTCAGGTAACCAGTTTTGGAAAAAAAAACTGTACTGGAGTAATGCCAACAATTTTGATATTATTTCTTCGGCTCTGATTTTCCAACATATCAACTTTTTGCAACAAGTCCTTTTTCTGATCCTCCCATGCTGTGAAAGAGTCTTCTATCTTATTAACTGTATCTTTACATTCTTCTACTTCCAAATGACACTCTTAAAAATCTTCAAATTTTTGAACCTTAATTTTGTCAACAGTTTCTAAAAAAAATTCTTTATTTTAAACTTTTAAAAACAATGTAAAATCAATAGCAACAACAACAAAAAAAGGTTTTTAAACAATATAGTAAACTCCACCCCTCAGCCAGCCCCCTCAAGGGCAGCCAAAAAAGAAAAGATAAAACATGCAATATTTTAAGGTATTTCCAAACCCATATATTCTAAATAAGATGACCACATTTTATTAAAAAAAGAGTAGTTATCATGTAAATTATGTTTTTTTCTTCATATAAATACAAGATCTCAATTCATTATGCCAATGAGCTATATTAATCTCTACATTGTCTTTCCAAGTAATTGCTACACATTTTTATGCCACAGATAACACCAAATGTACAAATGCTATCTGAAACTTATCCAACCCCAAATCAATCAAAGAAATCATATAAACCCAACAAAAAAATCTCTGGATCTAATGGTCATTTAATTTTAAATATTTTCTCCAAAACCAACCTAACTTTTTCCCAAAATGGTTGTTCCTTATCACAGGACATGTAAAAAAAAGTTCCAGTACTTAACCCATATCTAAAATAAAGATCCGAATTACTAAATTCGTATTTTTTCAAATTCTCAGGAGTCAAGTATAACTGATGCAAACAATTATAATTAACCAAACCATATCTTACATTAGTCAATTTAGTTACCCCTTCATGACACATAACCTCCCAATCCTCTTGAGGTATAACATAAGTTAAATCACTTTCCCATTTATTTCTAGATTTCTCTAAATTCAGTTTATCCATAGTTTCTTGTAACAATTGATACATATCTGAAATAAAACCTCTCTTTGGTATAAAGGAAATCAAAGATTCAAATTTCATTAACTTGGGTAACTCATCTCTTTACCATAATTATCCCTTATCAAAGCTCTAAGTTGGTAATGCACAAATAAAGAATTTGCTGGTATACCAAATTTCTCCCTCAATTGATTAAAAGAAAGAAACTGTCCCTTTTCAAAACAATCCTGAATCACTTTTATACCCTGAGAATACCATATATTTAAATACTTATTAAACATTGAAAAAGGAATAAGCTAATTTTGATATAATGGAGTTTGGATTGATAATTTGCCCTTTGCTCCTGTAACATCATTTCTTTTAACCCATATCTTTAACAAATGTTTTAATACCGGCATATCATATCTCTGCAATAAATTCAAATTCCACATATATAAATTGGTGAACATCAAATTCAGAAATATAGGCTAACTCCACCTTGGCCCAACTAGGAGGCTGATTAATATCCATCACTCTACTAACAAACTTCAACTGTGCAGCTTCACAATAATTTTGAAAATGAGGCAACTGAAGTTCACTTAGTGCATATTGCCTGTCAATTTCTGTAAAGCTACTCAAGCTAATTTTCCCTTCCATAAAAATTTCCTCACCACCTTATTCAAATCCTGAAAAAAACCTTTGAAAGTAATCATGGAATTGACTGAAATAAGTATTGAATAAGAGGAAAAATATTCATTTTAATACAATTTACTTGACCTATTAATGTTAATGAAAGATCCTTCCATTTAATCAAATCCATTTTAATCTTTTTCAAAAAAGTGGCTAAAGTATTGGCAAATAGACTTGCTAAATATTTACCTCCGTTGTTACATACAGATCAAACAGGTTTTATCAAGAATAGATGTGTGTCTGATAATATCCTTAGACTGATAATGTTGATCGAGACAGCACCCCAACCAACCAATGGTGGTTGCGTTTGATGCAGAAAAAGCATTTGATATGGTTGAATGGAATTTTTTTATTTAAGGTGCTAGAGAAGTTTAATTTCAGCCCTTTTTTTATTGGTTAGGTTAAGGCATTGTATAAAAATCTGATCACTAGGGTGGTGATGAATGGCCAAACTTCTTTGTCATTTAAATTATCTCGATCAACTCATCAAGTTTGTCCATTGTCACCAGCCTTGTTTGCATTGGCCATTAAACCATTAGTTCAGGCAATTTGACAGAACGACAAGGTTAAGGGGATAAGTATTGCAGATGATGAATATAAGATTAATTTATTTGATGTTTTGATTTATTTGACACATCCAGAACATACTTTGAAATATTTACAAGAATGTTTAGTTTAATTTGGGGAGTTATCTGGGTATATAGTGAATTGGGATAAGAGTGAAATATTGCCAATTTTGGAAGGGGATTATAAAGAGTGTAAAAATATTATAAAATTAAGATGGTCTGATAAAATTAAATATTTAGGGGTAACTGTGAATGCAAATTATCAATCTAGATATAAATTATGTACATTTTGTCAACAGTTTTTATACATTTTGACATATCAGTCTTCATTACAGACATTTATTCCTTAATACCTCCCAATTGTGTAGCAAATTTTGTTCTTGATTCTGCAAATTTTTAATCTATTTTCTGACTCATTAAATTTATTTGCTCAGAAATGTTATGAAAAATTTGGAGTTCCAGAGGTTCTGGAGTAACATAGTATGTCCCCACTTTACCTTGGATGTACTGACTTCTTTCTTCGTCTTCTGATTCCTCTCCTTGTGACTGTGGCACACATCTTTCTTCTTCTACTCTGATCTTCTCTTCCTCTTCTGTCGATGTTGTCAACGGCTGAACCTGTGCACGAGCCCTTTGCCTGGCTCTTGTCTGGTCAGCAACACTGGTCGACACAGGACCCGCAGGCTCTGTACAGGCCGCTTCCATTGTACACATACGCAGTTGTTCCTGAGGTGCGTCTGCAGTCTTCCTCCGTGTTCCAGCACCATCTTCTTCAGTTCCCTGAGGAAGTGGCACTTGAGATTGAATTCTCAACCAAGAAGGTCACACCAAACAAGGCTGGAGAGAAATCAAGACTGGAGGTTGAACTCTCAAGGTAGGTCCAGTTTCTTCAATTACTGTTGCTTCTGTTGTAGCTTTAGTTTTTCTTACAGCCATTGCTAGAGATCTTTAGAAGAACTTTAAAGTTATTTACTTTTTTTAAGAAGAGTTTTTAAAAGTCGGGTTTTAATTAATTCTGCCAGGAGAGATGTTTTTCCACGTCTCTCACCTACGCCATCACTCCTCTGTCAGCAGTTTCTTTAGTTCACTCCATGACTTTTCAAGCTCATGATTCCACTCCCATTCATTGTTCTTTTCTGTGAATTTCCTCAATGGAGCTATCTTTTCCTCGAGGTTGGATATGAATTTACCCATAGAGTTGACCATTCCATTAAACCTCAGTACGTCCTTTTTGCATTGTGGCTTTGGCATGTTCCCAATAGCAGACACCTTTCTGGGATCTGGTCTGATGCCCTCACTCCCAATAATATTAGTTACAAATGTTAGTTCTGTCACCCTGAACTGGTATTTCTCTCTATTCAGCTTCAAGTTTGGTCTCCTTGTTGCTTCCAGCACTTTCCTTAGTCTCTCATCATGCTCCATTCTCATAGTTCCCCATTCTATGATGTCATCCATTGAGGTATCAACTCCGTCTAGGTGCTCATAGACCATTTGGATAGTTTTGTGATATACTTCAGGAGCTGAGACAATGCTGATTGGTAAACTTAGGAATCTGTATCTGCCAAATGGACTATTGAACATGCACAGTCTTGAACTTGGTTCATCCAATTTTAACTGCCAAAATCCTGACGTTGCATCTAACTTGCTGAAAAACTAAACTGTGACATGACTTCTTCATGATTTCTTCTCCGACAACAACGTTTACTTTTGTTGCACATATTGAATGTTTTACCATATGCTGGATACATTTTTGGTAGGCAAACTGTGATATGATTTCTTAAAGTGTTCTCTCTTTATTGCTCTGTTTAGATCTCTTGTATCCAGGCAAATTCTAAGTCTTTTTTTGTCCACAACGACAAGTGAACTCACCCACTCTGTTGGCTCATGTATATTCTGAATCACATTCAGGCTTTCCATCCTGTCCAACTCTGCCTTTAGTTGCTTTTGAAGCACAAATTGAACTTTTCTGCATGGATGTTTTAACAGTGGCACACGTTTATCCACTTTGATCATGTGTTCACCTGGATGGCAGCCGAGACCCTGAAATGGGTCATTCTACTCTTTCATAAGTTCATCATAGACTGTCTCTCCTTTGCATTCCACACAAGGACTCTTCTTACCAGGTTCAGTTTCTCACAGGCTGTTAAACCTACTATGGCCTGTACATCCTTTGGTACCATGATGAATGCTAGCATGTGTTCTTTTTCCTTGTGTTTCACTTTGACCATGCATTCTGAATATCCTGTCATCTTCCCTTTTGTTCCATACATCTTTGGTCTGAGTCTAATCTTCATAAAATCAGTCTCTGATATTACATTAATTTGTTCACCAGTATCCAACATAACTAAAATGTATATGTCATTCACTTTTAATCTCAACATCCACTCACTTTTTCTTGTTTTCACTCACAACTTCAACATAAAATTCCTCTGTCTCCCTTCCATCTACTGCATGAACCTTGCTTTGTTGCACTTGGTTCCTACAGCAACAGGTATAATGGTTACTTTTGTTGCACATATTGCATGCTTTACCAAATGCTGGACACATTTTTGGTAGGTGTGTCGCATCGATGATTTAGCTTTTGATTGTCCCTTTCATTGTTCGCTGGCCATGCCTCTCTTTCCACTTTGGCACTCTTTTTTTCATTGATTTATGTCCGTTCTTTCTCATTGCATCCATGTTGCAGCTAGATTCACTGAACACCTCTTTTGTCTGCACTTTTAAAGTTTCTGTAGCCCGACAGTGTGCTATGGCTTTTTCCAGGTCTAGAATTTGCTCTCTTAGCAGTCTTTCCCTTAAACTATTATCTGGATTACCACACACGAGTCTGTCTTTCATCAGCTAGTTGGTCAGTCCACCAAATTCACACATTTTGCTTCTGTTTCTTAATTCAGTTACATACTGATCAATACTTTCTTCTGTTTTCTGTATATATGTGAAAACGTCATGTTATGTTTAGGTATGCAGTATGCCTCAAACTGTTCCATTATTGTTTCCAATTTTATTTTGTCTCCTTCAGCAGCAAATGTGAAATTATTAAACACTTCCAGGCCTTCATCACCCTCGACATGTAAGATAACTGATGCTTTCACTTTATCATTTTTCTTGTCATCTCCAACTGCCACTAAAGATGATCCAAAGCATTGTTTGAATCTGTTAGAATTTTCAGGCACATTACCTGTCAGCTGAAGCTTTGCTGGTGGATGTAATCCTTCCATTTTTCACTTTGTTAGCTTCTCTTCACTAATCAGTTGCTAACTTTAGATTTTCTTTTTAAAGTATTTCCTTTTAATTTCCTTCATCCCACTTCTGACACCATGTTTCATCTTGTATATGTGAGTTCTTAGACAAGATATGGATGAAGGAAAAGGTTCTTTAATTTAAAGTTATAATAAGAAGCCCATGAGGAATGCCATGAGATTTTCAAGCCTCCATTACTGATCTCTCATACACCAGTCTTTCCATCTGTATGAGCCCCCTGCTGGCAGCTAAGTATAATCAAACATGAACTATAATCCTTAAGACCTTGCTAGTGGCAATGCAAACATAATCACTATCATTACACAATGCTCTCATCTCCTCCCCTTCACTGCTGAGCCAATGGGCCAGTCTCTGTACCAGAGACATGACCATCACGACTTGTCCCTGGTATATCATCCCTCTTCAAACATTCTCTCTTTGGCTTGGCTTCGCGGACGAAGATTTATGGAGGGGGTAAAAGTCCACGTCAGCTGCAGGCTCGTTTGTGGCTGACAAGTCTGATGCGGGACAGGCAGACACGGTTGCAGTGGCTGCAGGGGAAAATTGGTTGGTTGGGGTTGGGTGTTGGGTTTTTCCTCCTTTGCCTTTTGTCAGTGAGGTGGGCTCTGCGGTCTTCTTCAAAGGAGGTTGCTGCCCGCCAAACTGTGAGGCGCCAAGATGCACGGTTTGAGGCGATATCAGCCCACTGGCGGTGATCAATGTGGCAGGCACCAAGAGATTTCTTTAGGCAGTCCTTGTACCTTTTCTTTGGTGCACCTCTGTCACGGTGGCCAGTGGAGAGCTCGCCATATAACACGATCTTGAGAAGGCGATGGTCCTCCATTCTGGAGACGTGACCCACCCAGCGCAGCTGGATCTTCAGCAGCGTGGACTCGATGCTGTCGACCTCTGCCATCTCGAGTACTTCGACGTTAGGGATGAAAGCACTCCAATGGATGTTGAAGATGGAGCGGAGACAACGCTGGTGGAAGCGTACTAGGAGCCGTAGGTGATGCCGGTAGAGGACCCATGATTCGGAGCCGAACAGGAGTGTGGGTATGACAACGGCTCTGTATACGCTTATCTTTGTGAGGTTTTTCAGTTGGTTGTTTTTCCAGACTCTTTTGTGTAGTCTTCCAAAGGCGCTATTTGACTTGGCGAGCCTGTTGTCTATCTCATTGTCGATCCTTGCATCTGATGAAATGGTGCAGCCGAGATAGGTAAACTGGTTGACCGTTTTGAGTTTTGTGTGCCCGATGGAGATGTGGGGGGGCTGGTAGTCATGGTGGGGAGCTGGCTGATGGAGGACCTCAGTTTTCTTCAGGCTGATTTCCAGGCCAAACATTTTGGCAGTTTCCGCAAAGCAGGACGTCAAGCGCTGAAGAGCTGGCTCTGAATGGGCAACTAAAGCGGCATCATCTGCAAAGAGTAGTTCACAGACAAGTTTCTCGTGTCTTGGTGTGAGCTTGCAGGCGCCTCAGATTGAAGAGACTGCCATCCGTGCGGTACCGGATGTAAACAGTGTCTTCATTGTTGGGGTCTTTCATGGCTTGATCCCTCTTCCAACATTACCAAAACAGTATATGCATTGTTGAAGAGAATGGCCAGAGGGGTGCTCTGCATGGTGTGCCTTATTCCCCTTCCCTCTCCTAACAGTCACCCAGTTACCTCTCTCCTAATAGTCACCCAGCTATCTGCCATCTGACATTTGGGGGTGACTGTCTCCCTGAAGATCCTCTCTATCACCACCTCTGCCTCCTGAATGATCCAAGTTCAACCCATTCCAACTCCATTTCCCTAAATTGGTCTCCCTGGAGCTGCTGCTGGATCCACCTCTTGCAGGTGTAGTCATCAAGGACAATGGTGCTGTTCCAGATTTCCCACATGCTGAACTCAAAGAATTCCACTGCCCTAGCTACTGTCTCTCTTAATTCTTCCTAATTTAATTGAGGGTTATGAGTTTGGGGGGTTTGGTGTTTTTAATTTTTTCAGTAATACTTCTAGTATCTATAATTCAGGCAACTGGCAAAAAAATTGAGGAAAATAAATAAGAATAAAATAATAGGCTAAAATACCTAAGTTTAAAATTGTAAAAGTAAATGTTCTCTGAAATAACAGTGTTATTTTTTCACGTTTGGTGAAGATGGGAGCAAATATTCAGCCGGTGGGGAGCCTTGGTTGTGCTTTGCTCATAGCAGCTGTTTGAATAAAGTTGTGTGAAACAGCAAATGACATCACTAGAATGAAGAGCTGGTTGGTGCTTGCCATTGAGGTGACTCTTTTAAAGGTCTCCTTATCCCTACTTAGTATGAGTTGCCCTCGTCGGAAGCATTAGTTTTAAACCGGGGAGGAGGCTTAATTATCTGAAATGTTATTGTTTGTCATTTTGGCAACTCCGTGGAGGGAGAGGAACCTACAGATGCGGTGACGGTTAAATGTCTCGAAAGAATATGATTGAAAATAAAGTAAAATATTTTAATTTTGTATATTCATGCAAGTGAGATTTGTTCAGTGTAGTATTTTGTCTTTCATCTTTCAAACTCTTTATTTTTAATGCAGATGTATTAGTTAGGCATTATAAGAATGTCTCAAGCAACTGTAAAATACACATCTGGCATTTACCAATCCCCACAGGTGCCGGATTCTAGTGGCTTTACTCTATATAGGTGAACAAAATATCATGAGCCGAAGGGCCTGTACTTCACTTGCATCACTTGGGGGTACGGGGGTTGCGGACGGCACCAGGTGACACCATCAGAGGGGGTGAAACCAAGATGGCTGTCTATAAAAATTTTTGTGCAGTGTTTCAGAAGAAATTTATTTTTTACAAAAATTATCCCTGTAGTTATAACCACAAAAACATTTTTTGTAAACCCAGCTTACATATATCAATATAGCTACAAGGCTAAAATTCTATGTTAATTTACTTTTTGAACCCTCTAATGTGCTCTGTTCAGAGCTGTGATTGTTACATAATCATGTGGTTTTGTCTGCACCCGCGACAAGCACGTGGTGTTGTTTTCATTACTGATTGTGTTTTTGTAGTCACTGCTTTTGACAAATTTTCTGATGTTTTAACTACAATATTGTAATAATTATCAATAACCAATATCAATAACTTTTTTTAGAATGATGCAGTAATTAAAGGAAAAGGAGAAAAATCAAAAAAATCTTTCACTCAGTTACTAATAATGTAATTCGATGTAGAAAGATTTTACAAAACAATTTTTTTGTTAGTATTTATATAATATTCATATGATATTGTAATTTGAAGGTGTAATTTTAATTTTTTTTGTTGCTTATCTCACTACTATTGCCATTGAAGTCCATGGTGGGGGTAACACCATGAGTTACTTTGAGGAGGTGGGGGGGGGGGTTGTGACACCAACCCTGGTGGCAAAACTGCTGTTCAGTGCTGTGATATTCCATATTCTATGTCTATGGAGCCCGACTATAAGAGCAGATTGAAAATTTAAAATGTACTTTTCAAACAGCAGCCCTAAAAATCTGCTCCAGCATTCCATTCATATCCAGATGCACCTTGTAGTGCCCTCCAGAGCTGATGGAGCCAAGGTGACTGGTGCTATAGTGTCACCTGTCATAAATATGCAATAGAGCAATGGCTGTATTTCCTACCCATAATCTCCCATGCAGCTGGAACCACTCTATGGTTCCCAGAACAGTTCCAGTTGTGTGGGGGATTATGGGTAAAGAAGACGGCCATTGCTCTGTTGTATTTTGAGCTGATGGTGAGTGGGGCAGTCTGGCTAACATGTCCAGTGTCAAACTGTGGCTGCCAAAATTTGTTGGCCAAAATGTTTGGTGCCAAAATATGGGAGCCAAAATGTCCTAGACCCTATAGAACAAGCTGCCAATAGAAACAGGTACAATTCTGACATTTAAAAGACATAGATAGGGGATGTTTAGAGGGATTTGAGGTAAATGCGATGAGCTCAGATACCAACTTGATCATCACAGCCATATTGGGCCAAAGGACATTTCCATGCTGGACACCTCCTTGACTCTCTGACCACTAACTTCAGATCTCATCCTTGACAACCAATGGAACCACCTGACCATTAATTTTACCTCCAAGTACTGCTGACACACTCTGACCTCCATTTGCTTGTAGATAAACATCTACCATTGAACCCCAGCTGTTCAGTCCTGTCCTGCACCATCTATAACCTCTCTCTGACCTCTCCAGCCCTGAAGGCCGAAGCAGCCCAGTGTGTCTGTCTCAGCCTGCACCGCCCCCCCCCCCCCGATGGCTCCCACCAGCTCCGATGGTCCCCATTACCCCGACAGCTCCTGACGGCTCCCACTACCCCACCAGCACCCACCTGCCACCCTTGCCTTGGAGGGAGAGGGGTGGGTGGGGAGATGGGTCATGGGCTGACTGCATCAACAGCCCACCCATAACCAGCTGCTAGCAGCAGCTGTACATTCAGTTCAGGTGGCAGAGCGCAGCACTCCGCCAATTATCCTTCCCCGAGAAATGGGCACCTCGGTGCTGGCCACGGCACATTTGGGAAGGTACGTCTTTAGCCGTAAGGGTGAAGAACTTCTGCCTTTCCCTGCCTGAAAGAACTTTATGATTCATGCAGTGCATCAGTTAAATTATCTTTTAGATAATGCTATGTAATGCCTACTGGTAATTAATTTGTCACTAAACTTTGGACTTTGAAACCAATACCTTGTCTTTGAGAATGGTTTTATTGATCGTACGATAAAGCTTTCCTACATTCCTTCCAGTAACATTGTTCCAAGGGAATTTGTAGCTTAATACATTGACACTAAGGAGTAAACCATTACTCCTGAAGTTCCTTGTGGATTTTTAATAACACCTGCTTTTATTGGAATCATTATTGCGGCATTCACAAGGTATTTTATATTGGTTAGAAGCTATGCAGCACAGAGAGAGAGATAATATAAAACCAACCTCTACTGAGGGCAATCAGTGTCCAGGTAACCACATGATTGCACATTGTTCTTAAAAGTAAAGTATATATTGTTCGGCTTTCCCTATAAAAAAGTAAGAAACTGTGCAAACAACTATGTATTGAGTACTAAACAAACACTTTTTTTTCTGCTTTATGACATTTCACACCCAACTAACAGCAGTGGCTGATAAAAATGTGCATCAAAAGTCATGCCACATGGTACATTTGTTCTTAATTTGTACCATATTGCTTGAAGCAACCAGGGGTAAGTTAAATTTGGCACATCCACATTGACATTACAAAGGTATATAAAATCACGTGGAGCTCAGATAAACTGACAATGGTCTTTTCCTCCATGTAGAGGAGAAGAAAACTAGAGGGGGCAGGTTTTAGGTGAGCAGAGAAAGATTCAAAGGGATCTGAAGGGAAACAAAATCATATTCAAGTTTGTACATCTAAATCCACAACCCAATGAAACAGTGGATCTCCAGAACATAATGTACACACACAAACATACGGTATACCCTACACACAAACATACAGTACACCCTACACACAAACGATGTATCTGCATTGCGATCCAAAATAAATAGATATAAAAATAATTTACCAGTTGCAGAATTGTTGAACAGTCTCTACCTGAGGGAAGAAACTGTTTCCCAGTCCTGGTTTTTATGCTCCTGTACCTCTTCCTTGAAGTTCAAGTCTCAAAGATACTGTGGGGTGGATTCTCTGAGCCCTCCTTAAGCACCACTTCCTGCAGATTTCATCAGGAAACCCTAGTGACCTTCTCAGCCATTTTAATCTCCCTCTGTGATTTGAGCCAGCCAGGACACTCTCTACTGTGCTCTAGTAGAACATTGTTAGGACGGTGGCCAGTAGCCTTGCCTTCATCCACCTCCTTGGAAAGTATAGGTGACTGAGGAGGTGTTGTGGGCCCAGGATAGTCATCCTTTAAATAGATGCCAAGGAACTTTGTGCTCCCCTCTCCACCTATGGAAGAGCCATTGATGTACAGGTAGTTCTCAACTTACGATGGGGTTGCATTCCGCCACTCCTGTCGTAAGTCAAAAATATTGTAAGTTAGAAAAGAGCAGTGGGACCAACAAGGGGCTATCGGGAGAGAGCGGGGCATTGGGGTCAATGTGGGGACTGATGCAGCAGTGTCAGGAGACACTGAACATGATAGCCAAGCCTAGCCAAAATTCAAAGTACAATATGGATTTGAGCCATCATAACTTCGAAATATCATTAATTGGGGACCATCTGTATAATGAGGAGTGGCCATTGTCCACAAACATCTCCTTTGTCATGTCCACATTGAGACTCAGGTTGTTGCTCTTGCACCACTATACAAGCCATTCAACCTCTTCATCTTTGTTGCTGAGGAGGCCAACTACCATTGTATCATCTGCAAACTTGACAATCCTGTTGGAGCTGAACCTGGCAGGACAGTTCATGCAGGACAGCATGAACAGAGCTCAGAGTGATGGGGCAATATACTTAATATGGAACACAGAATTGGACATTTTGGCTCCCACAGTTGGTGCTGGGCATTTTGGCACTGCCTGAACCCCTGGAGTTACAGCACTGGCTGAACCCCTGGTGTTGCAGAAACTCCCTTGCCCCCAAGAAACCAAAGGCTTTTTGCACCTATTATACAAATAATCACTTATTATTACAAATAATCATAAAATAAATAATAATTAAATTAATTAAATATTCCATTATATGTAATTAAACTTGTAATGAATATATAGTTATAATTTACTTATGGTAAATTGTTTTTGATTGTTCTCTGACTGTTTTTAATAATTTAAATATATCGTTATAAGCCACAAAAGGCCTTTGTTTGGCATGGGAGCAGTTTCCTGGAGGGAGGGAGTTTTGCAACGCCAGGGGTTCTGGCAGTGCTGCACAATGCGGCAGGATGGAGTCAGCCAGCAGACGGTGAGTGAGACAGTCAGGCTAAAATGTCCAGTGTCAAACTGTGGACACCAAAATGTGTTGGCCAAAATGTCTTGTGCCAAAATATGGGTGCCAAAATGTCCAAGACCCTATAGAACAAGCTGCCAGAGCACAAAATAGAAACGGGTACAATTCTGACATTAAAAAAAAAACATGGATAGGGATGTTTAGAGGGATGTGAGGTAAATGTGATGAACTCAGACACCAGCCTGATCATCACAGCCACATTGAGCCAAAGGACTTGTTTCCATGCTGGACACCTCCTTGATTCTTTGACCACTAACTGCAGATCTCATCCCTGACAACCAATGGAACCACCTGATCATTGATTTTTACCTCCCAAGTACTGACACACTCTGACCTCCATTTGCTTGCAGATAGACATCCACCACTTGTTCAGTCCTGTACCATCTATAACCACCTCTCTGACCTCTCCAGCAAAAGCCTCCTTTCAATCACATCCCTTTAGCTAACCTTAAGCCTCTACTCTCCATAGCACATTGGACTTACGTGATTGATTTTGTGTGCTCCTACTACAAAAGGTCTGGTTAGTATTTTGAGCCATGTTCAGTACTGAAATTTCCAGTCTTCGACATTTAGATCTTTCATTGGTTTCTCTGCTCATCGATTGTCTAACATGCCCTGACTGATGCTGATCAGTTAATTGGCTCCATGTGCATGCAGATCTCAACATATAAAGTTGAACTGCAAACCTCTTCATTGTCATATTTTACAAATAACAAATCTTAAGATATTGCAGATTAATGTAGATTCACATGGAGGTCATAAGAACATCAGAACATAAGAAATAGGTGCAGGATTAGGCCATCTTGTCCATCGATCATGAGATCATGGCGGGTCTCATGATAGGTTCATCTCTACCTACCCACCTTTTCCCCATATCCCTTAATTCCACTACTTTGTGAAAACCTATCCAAGCTTGTCTTAAATATATTCACTGAGGTAACTGCCACTGCTTCAATGGGCAGTTAATTTCATAGATTCACTACCCTCTGGGAAAAGCAATTCTTCCTTATCTCTGTTCAAATTCCTCTTCCCTCAATCTCAAGGCTATGTCCCCTAGTTCTCGTCTCCCCCACCAATGGAAACAATGAATCTACCTCTATCTTAACTATGCCTTTCATAATTTTATACATTTCTATAAGATCCCATTTTTCTAAATTCTCTTCACAGGCTAATCCCCCTCATCTCTGGAATGAACCTGGTGAATATCCTCTGCACTGCCTCCAGAATCTGTACATTCTTCCTCTTGTAAGGAGACCAGAACTGTATGCAGTATTCCAGATGGGGCCTCACCAGTTGCAGCATAACCTTCCTGCTTCAAAACGCAATCCCTCCAGCAATCAACACCCAAATTCCATTTGTTATCTTCTTGATAACCTGCCACACAGCAAACCAACCCTTTGCAATCCATGCACAAGCACTCCTATGTCCTTCTGCACGGCTGCATGCTGTAATTGCTTGCTATTTAAATAATAATCTGATGTTCCATTTTTCCTTCCAAAGTGAGTAACCTCACATTTATCAACAAGCTACTCAATCTGCCCGAATCTTGCCAACTAATTAACCTATCTATATCCTCTGCACAATTTGCTTTTCTACTCAATTTGGTGTCATCAGCAAACTTAGTTACATTTGCCTTCTGTCCCCTCTTCCAGATCATTAATGTATATTGTGAACAGTTGCGATCCCAGCACAAGCCCCTGCAGCCCCCCCACTCACCACTGATTGCCAACCAGAAAAATACCTGTGTACCCCAATTTTCTGGTTTCTATTGGTTAGCCAATCCTCTATCCTTGCAAATACATCACCCCTAAATTTATACTTCTTTATGTATGGCTTTTATGCAGAACCTATTGAACATCTTCCATCTGCTCCAACACCCATCTGCTTCCCTCTATCTATCACACTCTTTATATCCTCAAAGAATTCCAGTAAGTTTGTCAAACAGGATCTGCCTTCGCTGATTCCATACTGCACCTCCCTGATGAATATATTTTTCTCATGATGCCTTGCTAGTTCTTCCTTCAAGCATTTTCTCAACCACAGATGTTAAACTAATTGGCCTATAGGTTTTGGAGAAACTCAGCAGGTGAAACCAGGTTCTTTATGTAGAAGGCAGAGTACATAACTGATGTTTCAGGCTTTGATGATGAGCTCAAGCCCGAAACGTCGGAGAGGTTTCTCTGCCTTTGCTACATAAAGGACTCTGTTTGACCAGCTGAGTTTCTCCAACATTTTGTGCTTTTTACTTCATCCACAGTGTCCACAGAATTTTGTGTTTTACTTCTGGCCTATAGGTTCTTGCCTTTTGCCAACAGCCTTTTTAAAATAGTGGCATCTCATTCGCCATCTTCAAATCTGCCGGGACCTGCCCAGAGTCCAGAAAATTTTGCTGAACTCTCACCAAGGCCTCAACTTTAACCTATCACTTCTTTCAGTACCCTGGGATGTATTCCATCAGGACCACAGGACATGTCTATCTTCAGAGCCACATTTGCTCAGTATTGCCTCTTTAGTGATCGCTATTGCATCTAGGTCCTTACATCCTATCATATCCATAACATCTGTCTTTGGCATGGATCTCAACTGTGAAGATCAACACAAAACAGTCTTTCAAAGCCATTTTATCATTTTCCCCTACACATCCTCCGAAGGGCCAACTTTCACTTTAGCCACCCTTTTGCACTTTGTATAATTATAAAAATTTTATTGTCCATTTTTGTGTCTTGTGCAAATCTTTTTTTTCCATAATCTACCTTCACTCTCTTTATTGCTTGCTTTGTGGTCATTTGTTGTTTGTAAAGTTTTCCCAATTTTCTAATTTTCTCACTGCGCTTGGCAAGTTTGTACACAGGGGCTTTTTGTTTGATGCCTTACTTTATTTCCTTAGTCATCCAAGGTTGGCTGTCCCCACCCTTAATATCCTTGCTTTTAATTGGAATATACTTTCATTGAGCATCGTGAATTTGTATGAGAAACTCAGTCATACCTGATCACTCTTTCCAAGATGATCCCTGACGACAAGATTGCTAATTTTACACGTCTCGTTGCACAGGACCAAATCCAAAAGAGCATGTTCTCTTGTTGGTTTAGTAACATGCTGCTCAAGAAAGTGATCATTTATGCATTCAATTAAGTCCTCCTCAAGGTTGCCTCAACCAACCTGATTCACCCAATCTATGTACATGTTAAAATCCTCCATGTAACTACTGTTCCATCCTTACATGCTTCCGATATTTCTTGGATTATTGCACGTGCCACCATAAAATTATTATCGGCTGGCCTGTAGACAACTCCCACCAGTGATTTTTTTTCTCCCCCCCTTTACTATTCCTAATTGCTACCCAGATGAATTCACATTGTGCTCTTTAGATCTTACATCATCTTTCACTATTTCCCAGATCTCATCCTTAACTAAGAGCTCTATACCATCTCCTTTACCTTCCTGCCTGCTCTTCCGTATTTCCTGATAGCCTTGGATATTTAACTCTCAGTCATCTTCACCCTGCAACCACATTTCTGTAACGGCCAGTACTGATTTTTGCCGCAAGTTCACTGACCTTGTTTCAAATACTACAGTCATTCATTGTGCTTTTAAAATCTGGTAATCATTCTCTCTTTTGCACTTGATTTTTATACACTATCTTATTTTTGTCTTTTTTTCTTTTTAAATATTTTTATTTATTTTTCCCATATAAGCATGTGAATTATGGAACAAAACAATTATGGGATTCATAACATTAATGACAAATTAGATAACTCACAAAACTATAAAGCACATCAAGTAGAGAAAAAAATGTATATTTCCCACGTACAGAGTGATTTTAAACCCTACTATTTTTCTCTTTTTAAACTTTTGTTTTTACTTTATCCACACTCTTTTACTTTAGCCATCCCTCTCCAATCTATTGAATCCACCTCCACTAGATAGTATAAAGCCCTGTCCACAGTCCTAGTTATCTGAATTGCCAGGATCCAGGTCCCATCATGGTTCAAATGGAGCCCATTCCCTTTAAACAGTTCCTTCCTTCCCAAGTCATGGTGCCAATTTTTCATGAATTAGAACCCACTTCTCTCACACCAATCTTTGAACCATGCATTTAACTCTCTAATCTTCGGGACCTTGTGCCAATTTGACTCAGGTAGTAATCCAGAGATTGCCAGCTTTTTGGCTCTGCTTTTTAATTTAGTCCCGAGCTCCTCAAATTACATGAACAGAACCTCTTTCCTGGTTCGACCTACATCAGTGGCACCCACATGGACCATGACAACTGGATCTTTCCCCACCCACTGCAAATTCCTCATGTTATAGTTCTTGATCATCCAGTGTTCTGGAAGCATATGTTGACTGAATTTTTTACTTGATTTCCTTCCCCATTTCTATGTTGAATCAGCAATGAAAGACAGTAAAAAGTAATTTCATAAAACCTTTTCTTTTGAAGTTTATATTATTCCATTTGGTCAACCATCAGATGTCACATCTATTTTGTTGAAATTGGAAGGCAGGCAAACTTTCTCAGAGTTTCACACATTTTGCCACAAAAAAACCAGGAAATCTCAAACATTAATTTATGAGAGTAAAAGACAACCCGTTGGGTCTTCATTGGTGTTATTGTTTACAGGTTTCTGTTAATGAGTGCTCACAGCTGTTAGCATCAATGATGTTTGTTCATTCCCACAATGAAATGTAGGTTCATAGACGATAACCTATCATCAATCAACAACCCACTAGGTTATTTTGCTGTTTGAACACAAAAATACAGAAGGAAACCAAGTAAAAATTTCAGTCAATATATCCAGAACACTAGATGATCAAGGACTACAACATGGCCTCCATTTGAACCCTCAAAAACCTAAAATAGCTTAAATATTTTTTGGTGTAAACAACATATGAGGTGGTTTGCAATTCAATGCTATACATTGAGGTCTGCATGTATAATGGACTGATTAGCATCAGTCAGGGCATGTTAATCAAACAATGAGCAGGGGAACCAATGAAGGGCTTGTTTAAATGACTAAGACTGGAAATTTCAGTGCTAAACATAATTCAAAATACTCATCAGACTTACCGTTTCAATTGCAAGATGAGGAGAAAAATGGAGGAAGACTACTTAAGATGAATTGTATGATCTCTAATGAAGAGAAACTTGTCCGTGAACTACTCTTTGCAGATGATGCCGCTTTAGTTGCCCATTCAGAGCCAGCTCTTCAGCGCTTGATGTCCTGCTTTGCGGAAACTGCCAAAATGTTTGGCCTGGAAGTCAGCCTGAAGAAAACTGAGGTCCTCCATCAGCCAGCTCCCCACCATGACTACCAGCCCCCCCACATCTCCATCGGGCACACAAAACTCAAAACGGTCAACCAGTTTACCTATCTCGGCTGCACCATTTCATCAGATGCAAGGATCGACAATGAGATAGACAACAGACTTGCCAAGGCAAATAGTGCCTTTGGAAGACTACACAAAAGAGTCTGGAAAAATAACCAACTGAAAAACCTCACAAAGATAAGCGTATACAGAGCTGTTGTCATACCCACACTCCTGTTCGGCTCCGAATCATGGGTCCTCTACCGGCATCACCTACGGCTCCTAGAATGCTTCCACCAGCGTTGTCTCCGCTCCATCCTCAACATCCATTGGAGCGCTTTCATCCCTAACGTCGAAGTACTCAAGATGGCAGAGGTCGACAGCATCGAGTCCACGCTGCTGAAGATCCAGCTGCGCTGGATGGGTCACGTCTCCAGAATGGAGGACCATCGCCTTCCCAAGATCGTGTTATATGGTGAGCTCTCCACTGGCCACCGTGACAGAGGTGCACCAAAGAAAAGGTACAAAGACTGCCTAAAGAAATCTCTTGGTGCCTGCCACATTGACCACCGCCAGTGGGCTGATAACGCCTCAAACCGTGCATCTTGGCGCCTCACAGTTTGGCGGGCAGCAACCTCCTTTGAAGAAGACCGCAGAGCCCACCTCACTGACAAAAGGCAAAGGAGGAAAAACCCAACACCCAACCCCAACCAACCAATTTTCCCCTGCAGCCGCTGCAACCGTGTCTGCCTGTCCCGTATTGGACTTGTCAGCCACAAACGAGCCTGCAGCTGATGTGGACTTTTACCCCTTCCATAAATCTTCGTCCGCGAAGCCAAGCCAAAGAATGAAGCCTAGACTTTGATTGATGTTTATGCTCCAAATGTTGAAGACACTGCTTTTATTACAGAAATATCTTTATTATTGGGACAAGCTAATTCCAATGTGATGATTGGGGGGGATTTAAATATGGTATTAGAACCGTTATTGGATAAGTATCCAAAGGTAATTAAGAAATCTAAGATGGCGATATATATGGCTAATATGATGAAATATTTGAATTTAGTTGATATTTGGTGTAGATTTAATCCTACACAGAAAGACTTTTCTTTTTATTCTTCTCGACATAATTCTTTTTCAAGACTTGATTATTTTTTAATTTCGGCACATTTACAGGATAAGGTTATATCTGTGGATTATAAGGCAAGGTTAGTCTCGGACCATTCATTGTTATTACTGGAATATCAAAGTTCACAAGTTACAAAACATACTTTAAGATGGGGATTTAATACTATGTTACTACAAAAGCCAGAATTTATTGTTTATTTGAGAAAACAAATTGTGGATTTCATTGCTAATAATGTTCACTCTGTTTCTGATCAGTTTGTTTTGTGGGATGCAATGAAAGCTTTTTTACGAGGTCAAATTATCAGTTATGCATCCAAACTGAAGAAAGAGAGAGTTAGGGAAACTGAGGATTTGGAGAAGAAAATAACAATCTGTGAAAAAGAATTTCAAAAGAAAGCTACTGAATTCCAAAAGATCCAATTAACTAATTTAAAGTTGAAGTATAATAAGTTACAGTCATATCGATTTGAATGTCTGTTGAATCGTTCAAAAAATAAATTTTATGAATGGGGTGAGAAAGCTCATAAAGTATTAGCTTGGCAATTAAAAAAGGAACAGTTATCTAGGATTATACCAGCTATTAGAAATAAATCGGGTATTACTTTTAGTCAAAAAGAAATTAACGATGAATTTTGTAATTTTTACAAAAAACTTTATTTGACTGAATATAAAGAGATAAAAGAAGATGCAATAGACTCTTTTTTGAAAAATATTAATTTACCACAGTTATCTCAAGAAGACAGACAAGAGTTAGATAAACCTTTTACGGATAGTGAAATTGAAATGGCTATAAAAGATATGCCAAATGGAAAAGCGCCTGGAGGAGATGGTTTTTCTATTGAGTTTTACAAGACTTTTTATGTTGATATATCTTCCTTATTTAAGAATGTAATACAACAACTTTATGATACTTTTCAATTACCTGAGTTCTGTTCTAATGCTATAATTACAGTTATACCAAAAAAAGATAAAGATCCCTTACAGGTAGCTTCTTAACGTCCTATATCTTTGTTAAATGTAGACTATAAAATAGTGGCTAAAGTTATGGCTAATAGGTTGGCTCAGTATTTACCAAAGATAATACATTGTGATCAAACAGGTTTTATAAAAAATAGGTATGCTTCGGATAATATTCTACGATTAATTACTTTGATAAATAGATCTAAATCTCAGAAGAATTATCCAATGGTGGTTTCATTGGATGCAGAAAAGGCATTCGATAGAGTAGAATGGAAGTTTTTATTTAAAGTACTTGAAAAGTTTTCGTTTGGTCTCTCATTTATTGGTATGATTAGGGCTCTGTATAATGGTCCGAAAGCTAGAGTCATTACTAATGGTTTGCTTTCAGAATCCTTTAATTTAACAAGATCTACTAGACAAGGATGTCCATTATCACCCTCCTTGTTTGCTTTAGTTATTGAACCTCTAGCACAATTAATACGTCAAAATGATAGTATCAAAGGTATGAGAGTCTTGAATGAAGATTATAAAATAAGTTTATTTGCGGATGATGTTTTGCTGTATTTGGTGGATCCTGATGTTTCTCTGCCAGCACTTCAGCATTCCTTAGAGATTTATGGTCAATTATCTGGTTATAAGGTTAATTGGACTAAAAGTGAAATTTTATCAATTAGTAAAGATGATTATTCAATGTTTAGAAATATTACGAATTTGAAGTGGACGAAACAAATTAAATATTTGGGAATTAATGTTAATACTGACTACCAAAATTTATATTCACTTAATTATCTTCCTTCAATGAAGAAGATTAAGGCAGATTTAGTTAAATGGAAAGATTTACCTTTGGGTTTATTAGGAAGAATTAATACTATAAAAATGAATATTTTTCCTCGTATACAATATTTATTTCAATCAATTCCTTGTTGTTTACAAAAAAGATTTTTTAAGGATTTATATAAAGTAATTAGGGATTTTTTGTGGAAAGGAAAATTTCCTAGGGTGGCGTTGTAAAAATTGATGTGGGATTTTCAATTTGGAGGGTTACGGCTACCTAACTTTCAATTTTATTATGAAGCAGCTCAATTTAGATTTCTTAGCACATTAATGGCCACACAAGATACGCCTAGTTGGGCACAGATAGAATTGGCAGTTATTTCTGAAAAATTTTCGAATGAATTTTTATTTTGATGGAATAAAAATTTGTTACGAACTTATGATGTACCAATATTGAAACATTTAATGAATTTATGGACAAGTAAATTACATAAAATGGGATTGAAAAATAAGTGGTCGGGAAGATTACCATTATATAATAATCAACTTGTTCCCTTCATGGTATCTAATGCTATTTTGAAACAATGGGAGGAGAAAGGAATACATAATTTATCTGACTGTTGTTTAGAAGGTCATTTTTGTTCTCTTGTAGAATTGCAAAAGAGATTTGATTTAAGTGGTTATTCTATATTTGTGTATTATCAGTTAAGACCTTTTGTAAAACAGGTATGCGGTCGTCAAATGAATTTACTGTCTGAAACTGATTTTGAGAAATATGTGCTCTCATTTCCAAAAAAGGGTTATATATCAGGTTTGTATTGTATTTTGTTGGAAAGTGAAAGTAAAATAGATTGGGATAAAGATAAAATGAAATGGGAAAAAGATTTAAGTTTAACAATAACTGAAGAAGATTGGTCTGAAATCTGCCGTAATAGTGTTAAAAAATTGATTAATGCTAGATTGGCGATGATTAATTATAGTTTTATACATCAATTATACTTAACACCCGAAAAATTAAAAAAATTTTGTTTTAGTAAGTCAGATCTTTGTTTTCGTTGTGATCAGGTTTCTGGTACTTTTATACATGCTGTTTGGTTGTGTGATCGGTTACAACAATTTTGGAAAGATATTCAATCTGTATTTAATAATCTATATAATCTTCATATTGTATTAGACCCTGATATATTTTTATTAGGGAATATGCAACCGATGATTGATTTAGAATTAGATAATTACCAGATCTCTTTTATTTACTTAGCGCTGGCAGTGGCCAAGAAATGTATAGCGATTACTTGGAAGAATAGAAATGTATTGTCTTTAGATAGGTGGTATTCAGAGATGAAGTTTTGTTTGGTTATGGAAAGAATATCTTTTTCTGTACAAGATAAGATGTCTTTTTATGAGTTAAAGTAGATCCCATTTATTGATTATATACAATTTAAATAAGTTTGAATTAATCTTTTTTTTCTTTAAAAAAACTTTTTTTATTATATATTTTTTCTATATATATGTTTTCTTTTTTTTTCTTTTTTTAGGTTTTTTATTATTAGTTGTTTTTTTTTCATTTAAGTTCTTTTTGTTTTTGTTTTTTTCATATATATTCTTATATAATAAAAATTTTTTGGATTAATAATTAATATTTAATTATTTTTTTTGTTTTTTTATATATATCAATCTTTTTTAAGATATATATATATTTTTAAAATAATACTAATAGTATTAATTCTTCACTCTTTATCGTGAGGGCGGGGGGGGGGTTTAGGGGTTAAAATAGTTTTTTTTTAGTCTTAGTTTTTAGTTGTTAAGGGGAGATGCCGAGATTGGTATTGTATTAACTATGTTACTTTGTACTTGTATTACTTTATTTTGTATTTTTTCTGTATGTGAATTACTTACTTTCTTCATATGTTAAAATTAATAAATAAAGTTTCGAAAAAAAAAATACTCATCAGACCTTCTGTATTTAGGAGCTATGAAGAGCAGAGGCTCTAGGCTAGAGGAAGGGATGGGGGATTGAAGGGAGGCTTTAGCTGGAGAGGTCAGATAAATGGTTCTAGAGCGTGCAGGGACAGAACAGCTGGCTTTGGCATTGGAGGTTTATCTGTAAGCAAGTAGACTACATCACCTTTGTTGACCTCACCAAAGCCTTTGACACCGTGAGCAGGAAAGGGCTTTGGCAAATACTAGAGCGCCTCGGATGCCCCCCCAAGTTCCTCAACATGGTTATCCAACTGCACGAAAACCAACAAGGTCAGGTCAGATACAGTAATGAGCTCTCCGAACCCTTCTCCATTGACAACGGCGTGAAGCAAGGCTGCGTCCTTGCACCAACCCTCTTTACTATCTTCTTCAGCATGATGCTGAAACAAGCCATGAAAGACCTCAACCATGAAGATGCTGTTTACATCCGGTACCGCACGGTTGGCAGTCTCTTCAATCTGAGGTGCCTGCAAGCTCACACCAAGACACAAGAGCAACTTGTCTGTGAACTACTCTTTGCAGACGATGCCGCTTTAGTTGCCCATTCAGAGCCAGCTCTCCAGTGCATGACGTCCTGTTTTGCAGAAACTGCCAAAATGTTTGGCCTGGAAGTCAGCCTGAAGAAAACTGAGGTCCTCCATCAGCCAACTCCTCACCATGACTACCAGCCCCCCCACATCTCCATCGGGCACACAGAACTCAAAACGGTCAACCAATTTACCTACCTCGGCTGCACCATTTCATCGGATGCAAGGATCGACAAAGAGATAGACAACAGACTCGCCAAGGCAATTAGCGCCTTTGGAAGACTGCACAAAAGAGTCTGGAAAAACAACCACCTGAAGAAACACACAAAGATCAGTGTGTACAGAGCCATTGTCATACCCACGCTCCTGTTCGGCTCCGAATCATGGGTCCTCTACTGGCATCACCTATGGCTCCTAGAATGCTACCCCTACTCTTCTGTTACAGTAATAATAACTTATCAACAAAACAGTGGATGCCATCTCACTGGCCCATCACTCTTTGTTGGATTACCTGGAGCACAAGAACACTTGCATTAATCTATTTTTCATTGACTGTAGGTTAAGGGTTAGCCCCATGAAACCAGCAAAACTTAAAATTAAGCTCAAGGAGCAGGGACTGTGTTCATCCTTTATATCTGGATTCTTGACTTTCTCATAGGCAGACCCCAATTACACAGATTATGACAGCATCGCCTCCTCCTCATTGATCATCAACAAGCAGGCATTTCAAGGACTGAACTATTCTCTAAAAATTTAACCAATATTGGCTCCATTGCAGCCTATAAATTCACTGATGACACCACTGTTGTTGGTCAAATGCCAGGGCAGTCAGAATAGAGGATACAGATTGAAAATCCGGGTGTGTCGCGCTAAAACCACAATTTTGCTCTGCAAGACCAAGGAACTTATTGTAGACCTCAGGAAGGGGAGGCACCTGTCATCATTTATGGGAAGGCAGTGGAGAGGCCTAGTTTATTGCATTGACAGCGACTATGATAATTATCTATCAATCCCTTTATATTTATTATTTATTTTTCTGTCTTGCATACTGTGGGAATTTAATGCATAGTATTGTAGCTGGTGTATCTTCCATACCTGTTTGGCTTCAATTAAGCCGGAATTTTGGTGCATTTGCACACTGTACTTATGTATATGACAACAAACTCTTATTGCTTATTCAGTTTGTGAGTGGACCAAGTTGACAGACATGTTTCATCACAGAATGGCTATACATCAAATGCAAATCTGATCAAAGGCCAATGTAATGTGTAACATATCAATGTTCAGTCCTGCTAATATCACTGACGCACTTTTATTTTTCATTCCGACTGACTTCCTTGCCACGCCTCAAGAACAGTTTTTCATTATAAGCCACCCAGGTAAGCCCAACTTCAGCTCAGTGTTGGAAGGAACTTTGAAAAAAATTATGTTTACCCATTCAGTGAGAAGAGCCGTTCTTCCTGGGCTAATTTATTGTCTTTTATTCAGTGCAACGTATGGACAAGGTAAGGCACAAATCATACTTGCTTCTGTGGAAATCATACTTGCTAAAATGTATTTTCCTGATTATAAACTCAACATGAAAAAGGTAGATTTATCAGCTATTTAAAGGGAAAAATAATCAGAAGAAAATTATCTTACATTTCACATTGCTGTGTAAACTTTAAAATTAACTGTGCTTCTCAGGCTAATGCATTTGAATTCATTACTGGGGAAATATCATCCAAAAATATTTATATATATATTATTTTAAAATATATCTTTATACATATATATTGTGAAGATTATGTATTGTTGTATATGTATGTGCACCGTGGTCTGAAGAAACCCTGTTTTATCTGGTGGTCTATGGACAGTCAGATGATAATGACCTTGAACTACAAAATTCACTTCTAAGATGGAAGGTTGAAAGGATGTTCAAATTCTTAAATTGAGGCAGCAAACAAATTTGGCAACTGTTGGAACCAAGAGACAATTGAAAAGAAGGAAACTTTGCAGTGTTGCCATGCTACAGATATTTATAACATTCACTTTCAATCAGAACATCTCTTCACACTGATACAAGTGAACTTAATGGCAAAGGAAGAGAGAAAAGAGGCCTATTGATAAAGGAAAATTTCATTTAGAAGTAGCAGTGTGTTACAGATGCATCAGACGATAGATTATTCAAAGGAGACCTGTAAATTTGCTCAACCATTGCCACTGTTAACAATATTTTATTTTGAGCTAAATGGATACAGACTACAGAAACAAGGAATTAATCAAAGCTTTAATTAAGCATCATGGTGAATAGTGCTCACACATTTGAAAGGTAATGGTGAGGACAGTTGAGATTAAATTCAAATCACCAGAAAGGTTTTATAACTATGAGGCATCAAATGGAATGCGTGAAGTTGTGTACTTGAAATAGGTTTTGGATCACATCATCATGCATTTGATAAGTTTCATGAGTAAAACACTAAAGTCTGCAGACACCATAATTGAACTAAAAACACAATGCCGGAGAAAATCAGCAGGTCAAACAGTGTACATTATAGATACATAACCAACGTTTCAGGTCTTGATGAGGGCTTAAGCCTGAAATGTTGGTTTGGTATCTTTACATTGCTATATAAAGTACACTGTTTGATCTGCTGAGTTTCTCTGGCATTTTGCTTACTTTGATAGTTTCATTTAAATTTCATAATATTCTTACAGCTTTGACCAAAGCTTCAACAACAGGGGGAATTTGAATCTCTCCATTTTGATTGTTGCCATGAGAATAAAATGAATTAATTTAACATTTTCTTCAGGGAAGAACTGCAAAACTATATCAACAATATTCAATACACATGCATTATAAAGGACTGCTGTTGAGTCAGAATTGTTATTTTCAGATAGGATGGGGATTATTCTTTGTTAGAAAGCTGAATATAACAGAAGGCTAATAATGTTCATTCCAAAGGACAGTCCATCATGTGAGGTAATATAGAAATGTTCCCAAATGCAAATCCAACCTTTTGTTTGAATATTCTATTAATAATTTTCCAGATTTGAACTCAGTTTGCAACATTGTCATTACAAATCTGCACCGATTGTAACTTATCCATACCCATTCTATACAAGTTCCTCTACCAAGTCCAAGCCTATCGCCTCTCCCTCCCTCCCCCATCTCCTTCCCCCGCCCCCATTCCCTCGACATCTAACACTTAACACTCAACCAAACAGACAAAAACACTTAAGATATTACAAACACTTACAACAAAGGAGTAAATCATATCGGGGAGTTATAAGTCTGGCAGCACTCGATGGCCCAGGTTCAGGCCAATGTATTTTTCCATGACTTTTCCTGGCTGGAATGAGATGGACCCATCAAACCTCCACCCCACCCACCCCCGCACCCCAGAGTTGAGGAGGAAGCAGGGCAGGCTGGACAATGAGGCGCAATTGTCCGCTTAAAAACTGTTTTCCTGTGGAGTTCAGGTTTGGTTGTCAAACTTTTTGGAAATTGCTCCACTGCGCAATACTCAGGCAAGAGTCAGACTTCCAGGTAACCTCTATGCACTTCCTGGCCACTGCCAATGCGGTCATTTCAAATTGAATTTGGAATTTAGACAGTTTCATTTTAAGTCTTATGTCCATTATGTTACCCAACAGGAACATCTCTGGATCCTGTGGGAATTCCTTACCTATGATTTTTCCTTGGACTTTGCCTAGTTCTACCCAGAAGGGCCTTACCTTGGTATATGTCCAGGTCACATGCACAAAAGTTCCTGTCTCAAAAAATCTGTTGTATTGCACCAGCCTGTCCCTTGTATTAATGAATGCAGTCATTCCAGTCCAGACCAGCACCACTCGTCGATTGTTATTTCTAAGTCTGGCTCTGTCTTGACTTATGAAGACCTCATTTAGGACCTTCCACTTGAGCAGAAAATACATTGCTGAAATAAATTTCCATGTGTTCCTCCTTCGAATCATGGTCTCTATGTCACTGCATAGAAGGACCATGGTTGGGCCTAATTTGTTCTGTAGAAAAGGTCTTATCTGAAGGTAGAAATGGAATGTCTTATTTGACAAATCATATTTCTGCCTAAGCTGTTTGAATGACAGTAATTGCCCCTGCTCGTAACAGTCCTCTATACACCTGACGCCAGGTGTCCAGGATCTTGTTACCTACCGCCAAAGGTATTAGTCGATTTGGAGTCAGGGGTGTTTTTGAGGACAACCCCACATTTGTTCCTAAATATTGATTAATGTTGTTTCAGATATGAAAAATTTGTTTTAATATAGGGCTGTCTGTTTTTCCAGATAACAATTTGGGATCCCATTTATAAACAAAGTCCTCTGCCAGCTTCTTGCCCACCAAGTGCAGATCAGTTTGTGGCCAGGATGGTACCTCTCTCTCCACCCCCCCCCCCCCCCCCAAAAGAGTGAAGAGATGTACCTTGACTGGGCTTCCCAATAATATTGTTTTGAAGACTGGCATTCGCAATCCGCCCAAACTGTAATCCCAGGTCAATTTCTCCATAGAGACCCTGGCTACCTTTCCATTCCATAGAAATGTTCTCAGTTGTGAGAGCAGGGTTTGGAAAATATCCCAGGGCAATGCCATGGGCAGTGTCTGAAAAAGATACTGGAGTCTTGGTAACACATTAATTTTCACACAATTGACCCTGCCCATCAGCATTATGGGCAGGTCTTCCTCGATTTTTCCCAGCAAGGGGGTATCATTTAATTTGTACAAATTGTTTAGATTATTAGCTATTTTCATTCCCAGGTACCTGATCCTATTTTGTGGCCTCTTTAGGTAACTATTCTCTTGGCATTGGTTATAATCTCCCCCTGTAAGTAGTATTATTTTGCTCTTGTCCCAATTGACCTTTTACCTGAAAACCTCCCCATAGTCTTCCAGGGGAGAGCACAGTTTGAACAACAAGTTTACTGGGTCTGTCAAATATATAAACACATCATCAGCAAATAAGATGATCTTGTGTTCTTCCTGGCTTTTAAACCCTTTGATGTCTGGATCCTGGTGAATGGCCTCAGCCAATGGTTCCATAGACAGTACAAACAGAGCTGGAGAGAGTGGGCATCCATATCTACTTGATCTTGTTAGTTGGAAAGCAGAATAAATTTGTCAGTTAGTCACAACTTTTGCCTTGGGCGCATGATATGAAAATTGGCCCTTACCCTATCTTTTCCAGCACTTTGAATAAAAAGTCCCACTCTGTCTAATGCCTTTTCTGCATTGAGGGCTATGGCAAGACCCCTCTTGTTTCTAGTTTGTGCCAAATGTATTATTCTTAGTAGTCTACCAACGTTGTCCACTGCCTGCCTTTTTTTATACAAATCCCACCTGATCTTTATTAATTATTTTTGGCAATTGCTTTTCTAATATATTTGCCATGGCTTTGGCTATTATCTTATAATCTGTATTTAATAATGAAATAACAGCATTAGCGTGTCCTTATCTTTCTTCAAGATTGTTGCAATAATTGCTCTTGTAAAAGATTCCATGAGTTTATGGATTTCCATTGCCTGATTTACCACCTCCATATATAAAGAGGTATCAATAGATCTTTGAACTCCTTGTAAAACTCAGGTCAAAACTCATCCTCCCTTGTTGTTAGCTTTCAGCGAATTCAATGCGCTCACTATCTCTTCTTCAATGAAGGGACAGTCTAAACCTTCCTGCCCTCTGGGTCCAAATTTGGCAATTCTATCTTAGACAGAAACTCACCAATTTTATCTGGCCTCCCTACCAATTCTGATTTGTGGAAACCTTCATAGAATCTCCAGAAGGGGTCATAAATCTTCTTTGGTTTGGAAGAGATCCTGCCGACCCCAGTTTGTATCGTATTGTTCGTTCTTAAGGCCTGCTCTGCTCT
Organism: Narcine bancroftii; assembly: GCF_036971445.1. Taxonomy (NCBI): domain Eukaryota; kingdom Metazoa; phylum Chordata; class Chondrichthyes; order Torpediniformes; family Narcinidae; genus Narcine; species Narcine bancroftii. The sequence continues at coordinate 286,732,344 of NC_091472.1, forward strand.
CAACTGCCATACAAAGACCTTGTGGGCTCTTTCCTCCAATTTATAATATTTTTGGTTAGACTATAATAAGCCTTTCTCCATGCTGTATGTTTGAAGCATGTTGTTTGTTAAAACCCTACACTGACCTTCTGAGCCCAATTATTGCAAGCCCTTTTTAAAATGAGCAATGTATTGCACTAATTCACCCACCTTCCTCTCATATACTTTCCTTATTGTTTTGCTATATCCAATTATTTGACTCCTCAAATATGCTTTGAGCATGTCCCATAAGAGGAATTTATCTAGAGTAGAGGTACAATTGGCCTCACAGAACATGCCTATCTGCATTTTTATGAAACTACAAAACTCTGGCTTCTTTAGTAGCCATGCATTAAGACACCATCGTATACCGTCTCCTGCTTATCCAGCATCTCACTCCTAACTACTAGGGGTGAATGATCTAAAAGAAGTCTTGCTGTGTATTCAGCTTCCATGGTCCTACCTTCAATATGGGCTGAAGCCAAGAAAAAATCTATTCTAGAGTAGGAGTCATGCTGCCTTAAGTAGAAGGAATAAACCCTCTCCCTTGGATGCTTCCGCCTCTGTTCATCTATCTAATTCAGCTCCTTCATACCATCAATGGTAGCACGTGACACCTTTATTTTTGCTATTTTCTTTGTTGACTTGTCCAAAACAGGGGCCAGACAAAAATTAAAATCTCTCCCAATTAGAATATTCTCCTTCCTTCTGCCAAACTCAGGAAAATGTCCTGCATAAATTTTTCATCATCTATATTGGGGGCGTATAGATTCAATAGGGTCCAGGATTCTGAGTCTATTTGACAGTGTACCACCTGCTTTGTCTGTGATTACACTTTGCACTCTCACTGGAACACTCTTGCCACCCCCCTTGCCTTTCAAACCAAATGAGGAGGCTATTACCTGGCCCACCCATCCTCTTCTTAACTTTTGATGCTCTCGCTCCATTAAATGGGTTTCTTGAAGGAAAGCTAGGTCAATTTCCATTTTCTTTGTGTGTCAAGACTATCTTTCTCCTGACTGACCATTTCAAACCATTGACATTGAAACTTGCAAATTTTATGATCTTCGACATTGCCCCTAGGTCCCCTCCTCATTCAACCCTTTGTCTTCAGCTGTCAGACCCTGGGGAAAAAAATAAAGATTAATATAAATAGTCAAAGGAAAATAAAAGGAGGGGAAACACAGATGCAAACTAAGGCAACTCAGTTAATTATCCCCAAACAATTCCCCCATCGAGGTCCTCACCCTGTATTACACCCTCCCCTCCTTCCCTCGATGACTACATCCTCTAGCTCATCCCAGAGGAGAATATGGTTTGGAAGAAGAGAGATTTGTAAAGCAGGTACAGTCAACATGGAGGAAATGGTATTCTTCAGGAGTACAAAAGGTTCAAGAAAAACCTCATGAAAAATCAGGAAGGCTAAAAGAAAACATGAGGTTGCTTTGATAGATAATATAAAGGAAATCCCAAGGGTTTTCTCAGGTACATTAAGAGCAAAAGGATAGTAAGGGACAAAATGAGTCCCCCTTAAAGATCAGAGTGGTTAGCTTTGTATGGAGCCAAAGAGAAGGAGGAGATTTTAAATGTGTTTTTATTTCATCAGTATTAACTCAGGAAACAGACACAGAGACATGGGAAGCAAGGAAGAAAAGCAGAAAGGTCATGAAACTTGTACATATGAGACAGGAGTCTCAAAGCAAAAAAAGGGTGAATAAATCAGCAGGGCCTGACAAGATATTCCCTTGGACCTTGAGGGAGGCAAGTGTAGAAATTTCAGTGGTGTTGGCAGATATAATTACAATGTCCTCAACCATGGGTGTAGTGGCAGAGGATTGGAGGGGAGCGCCACAAGGCTCCAAAGGTAACCCTGGAAATTAAAGGCTGGTCAGCTTAATTCCAGTTGGAGATAAATGATTGGAAGGTGCTCTAAGAGATTGGATATACAATTATTTGGATTGCCAGAAACTGATTAGGGATAGTTAACATGGATTGTGCATGGTAGATCATGTTTAACGAATCATATAGAGATTTTCAAGGAGCTTACCAGGAAAGTTGTCAGAGGAAAGGCAGTGGATGTTACCTTCATGGACTTTAGTAAAGCCTTTGACAAGGTCCCACATTGGAGGTGAGACAGAAAGGTTCAGATGCTAGGTATTCATGGTGAAGTTGTAAAATGGATTTAATAATGACTTATTGGGAAAACCAGAGAGTAGTGGTGGATTATAGCTTCTCTGACTGAAGGCCTGTGACTAGTGGTGTACTTCAGGGATCAGTGTTGGTACCATTGCTATCTGTCATCTCTATCAATAATCTGGATGATAATGTGGCAAACTGGGTCAGCAAGTTTGCAGATGACACTAAGATTGGCGGCATAATGGACAGCAAAGAGGTTTTCAAAGCTTGCAGAAGGATCTGGACAAGCAGGGGAAATGAGCTGTAAAATGGTAGATGGAAGTTAATGCAGAAAAGTGTGAGGTGTACAACTTCAATAGCACAGAAATACATCCACTATCAGTCTCTAATCTGCGTATCTATATTATGTTGACAATTAGCTGTTTGAGTTATGTTTTACAACAATCTCTTTTACAGGTGGAGGTACAGAAAGTACAAGAGGTAAGAGCCATATATTTCACAATGTTAGTTCCACGATACAGTGATATGGTGTTTGGGTATTGAAGTATTTCATGTGCTTCTTATCTTAAAAATTCCTCTGTGGAAATCTCACTATTTTCAAGCAAGCAACTCAACAATGTTGGCTTGGTAACACTGAATTATGGCAGCTAAGCTTAAATCAGGACATCAAGCCTGTTGGATGGAAATATAAGTGCCATCACTGGATCTGTACGCTCGCAGGACGGCTCTTGACGTAACAACAGTCAGATGCAAATTGAATACATTTTGCCAGTTTTCTATTCAATTGCCATAAACAGCTTGCATTCAAAAACTTCGAACAGTGATTTTTAAAGTAGATATCATGACTTGAAAACATACGCTTCACAGCATTGATTATGCCGTATGGTGTATGTTATGTTTACCAGCTTCACAAGAATGCTAGCTGAAATGAAGTTTCAAACACTCATGACTGAAATAGAGTTTTCTGCCTCACAACTTCAATTGCACAGGAATACCTCCACTCTCATTCTCTAAGCTGGGATTCAAGATATGAGACACTTAACCAATAGTGTTCCATTATCTTAGGATGATGTGCTTTGGGTGCATTCTGAATGATATTCAAAATTCTGCATCTGAGAGTCCCATTATATCATTTACATTAATTTCTTTCACAGAAATTACATCACCACCCACATCAGTTATAATGACAGATAAGACTGTTCTTATTGCTCAGGATGGAATAGACCAAATTAATTATATGTCATTTTTTTGTTGCAGTCAATGTGGGGAACTTGCTTTAAAGTGCTCAAATCACACACTTGAACAATGTTTGCGCTCACACGTTAACATCCCTCTTTTACAAAAAACAAGAGCAAGTAAATTAAATGCTCTTGGTTTCCATTTGAAACATCAACACTAATTTCCTGTCAATTTTTAAATCTGTGTGCAGAAATACACATGACTGATCTTTCAAAAGTGGAGGAAAATGAATAGAAAGGTCTAAAATGTACACTCCTTTCTTACGATCTTTAAATTGAGGAAAATTAACCTTTTCCTCTCACCAATCAATACATGTCCAACAACACTTTTTCAGGGCCCGGAAAAGTATACTTGATGTATGAAGTCAAAATAAGGAAGGGAAAATGCAAGAAAAAAACGTTGTTGTGGAACCACCCCAATTTCAAATGTATGAAGGGATAGGGAAACTTAATAGTTAGTGACTAGAACATGTTTACAAGTTGCAAGGAGGAATGGAATCATGATGCTGAGTGACACAGACTTTTCACATCTTCAACATGAATCAGTACTTCTTTCCAAAAGTATTAAAGAGCGCACTGGGGCACAATGGAGAAATAATCACTTGTAGAGACTTTATTTCCGTATCTTGGAAACATATATTCTCATAATTTAACAGTTATGTCATAATATAATGGTTGATTATCTCATGTTCCACCTAATGATTGTGCCATATGTGCAACAATTATTAACTGGGGTATGAGAAGTGTGGGCACCTGATGGAGAGTAAACTGAAATAACTAGCATGGCCATTCAGATCAAGACAAGGCACTGCAAACAATTAACTCAATATACAGGAAATTTTCTGCCAAGACATCCATGAGTATGAAGGGTGATACAACTGGTCCATCATCAGACACAATCTGCATATGAATATTATGTTGAACATTGGATGTTGGAGTTATGTTTTACAACAATCTCTTTTACCTGTGGAAAAACAGGAAATACAACAGGTAAGAGCCTTAGATTTCACAATCATTCTTCCACGATACAGTGATATGGTGTTTGGGTATTGAAGTATTTCATGTAGTTCTATCTTAAAAATTCCTCTGAGGAAGTCTCACGATTTTCAAGCAAGCAACTCAACAATGTTGACTTGGTAACACTGAATTACGGCAGCTAAGCTAAAATCGGGGCATCTCCCCTGCCGGATGGAAGTGTAAGTGCTATTAATCAATACGCTCACAGGACGGCTCTTAACGTCAATACAGTCAGATGCAAATTGGTTACATTTTGCCAATATTCTATTCAATTGCCATTAAGAGAAGTCTTTCAAAAACTTCAATCAGAGATTTTCGAAGCAGATATCAGGACTTGAAAACATACTCTTCACGGCATTGATTATGCCATATGGTGAATGTTATGTTCACCCGCTTCACAAGAATGCTAGCTGAAATGAAATTTCAAACAGTCATGACCGAAATTGAGTTCTCTGCTTCACAACTTCAATGGCACAGGAATACATCCTCTTTCAGTCTCTATGTTGTGTTTTCAAGATATGAGACACTTAACCAAAAGTGTCCCATTATCTTAGGATGATGTGCCTTGGGTGCATTCTGAATGACATTCAAAATTTTGCATCTGAGAATCCCATTATACCATTTATATTATTCTCTTTCACAGAAACTACATCACCCCCCACATCAGTTACAATGACAGGTAAGTTTGTTCTAATTGCTCTGGATGGAATGGACCAAATTAATTATACGTCATTTTTTGGTTGCAGTTCATGTTGGGAACTTTCTTTAAAGTGCTCAATTCACACACATGAACCATGTTTCCACTCACACGTTAACTTCTCCCATTTATAGGAAACAAAGGGAAGTAATTTATATGCTCTTGGTTTCCATTTGATGCATCAACACTAATTTCCTGTCAATTTCTCGATCTGTGTGCAGAAATACACATGACTGATCCTTCAAAAGTGGAGGAAAATAAACAGAAATGTCCAAAATATATAATCCTTTCCTACGATCTGTCTTTTGAGGAAAATGAACCTTATTCTCTCGCCAATACATGTCCGGCAACACTGATGCAAGCCCCTGAAAAGTAGACAAAATGAGGTAGGGAAAATGCAAGAAAAAAACATAGTTGTGGAACCAGCCCCATTCTCAAATGTATGAAGGGATAGGGAAACTTGATAGTTAGTCACTAGAACATGTTTACCAATTATAAGGAGGAATGGTATCATGGTACTGAGTGACACAGACTTTTCACATCTTCAACATGACTCAGTGCTTCTTTCCAAAATCATTAAATAGTGTCCTGAGACACAATGGAGAGATAATCACTGGTAGAGCATTTATTTCCGTATCTTGTAAACTTATTTTCTCATCATTTAACTGTTATGTCATAATATAATGGCTGATTATCTTGTGTTCCACCTAATCATTGTGCCACATGCACAACAATTATTAATTGGGGTATGAGAAGTGTCGGCACCTGATGGAGAGTAAACCTAAATAACCAGCATGGCCATTCAGATCAAGACAAGGCACTGCAAACTATTAACTCAATATACCGGAAATTTTCTGCCAACACTTCAATGATTATGAAGGGTGATACAACTGGTCCATCATCAGACACAATCTGCATATCTATGTTATGTTGAACATTGGATGTTTGAGTTATGTTTTTCAACAATCTCCTTTACAGGTGGAAATACAGGAAATACAACAGGTAAGAGCCGTAGATTTCACAATCATTCTTCCACGATACAGTGATATGGTGTTTGGGTATTGAAGTATATCATGTGGTTCTTATCTTAAAAAATCCTCTGTGGAAATCTCACGATTTTCAAGCAAGCAACTCAACAATGTTGACTTGGTAACACTGAATTATGGCAGCTAAGCTTAAATCGGGGCATCTCTCCTGCCAGATGGAATTGTAAGTGCTATAAATCAGTACAGTCATAGGACGGCTCTTAATGTCAATATAGTCAGATGCAAATTGATTACATTTTGACAATATTCTATTCAATTGCCATTAAGAGAAGTCTTTCAAAAACTTCAATCAGAGATTTTCGAAGCAGAATCAGGACTTGAAAACATACTTTTCACGGCATTGATTATGCCATATGGTGAATGTTATATTCACCCGCTTCACAAGAATGCTAGCTGAAATGAAATTTCAAACAGTCATGACTGAAATTCAGTTCTCTGCTTCACAACTTCAATGGCACAGGAATACATCCTCTTTCAGTCTCTATGTTGTGTTTTCAAGATATGAGACAGCTAACCAAAAGTATCCCATTATCTTAGGATGATGTGCCTTGGGTGCATTCTGAATGACATTCAAAATTTTGCATCTGAGAATCCCATTATACCCTTTATATTATTCTCTTTCACAGAAACTACATCACCCCCCACATCAGTTATAATGACAGGTAAGTTTGTTCTTATTGCTCTGGATGGAATGGACCAAATTAATTATTCGTCATTTTTTTGTTGCAGTTCATGTAGGGAACTTTCTTTAAAGTGCTCAATTCACACACATGAACCATGTTTCCACTCACACGTTAACTTCTCTCATTTATATGAAGCAAAGGGAAGTAATTTATATGCTCTTGGTTTCCATTTGATGCATCAACACTAATTTCCTTCAATTTCTCGATCTGTGTGCAGAAATACACATGACTGATCCTTCAAAAGTGGAGGAAAATAAACAGAAATGTCCAAAATATACAATCCTCTCCTACGATCTGTCTTTTGAGGAAAATGAACCTTATTCTCTCGCCAATACATGTCCGGCAACACTGATGCAAGCCCCTGAAAAGTAGACAAAATAAGGAAGGGAAAATGCAAGAAAAAAACATAGATGTGGAACCAGCCCCATTCTCAAATGTATGAAGGGATAGGGAAACTTGTTAGTTAGTCACTAGAACATGTTTACCAATTATAAGGAGGAATGGTATCATGGTACTGAGTGACATAGACTTTTCACATCTTCAACATGACTCAGTGCTTCTTTCCAAAATCATTAAATAGTGTCCTGAGACACAATGGAGAGATATTCACTGGTAGAGCATTTATTTCCGTATGTTGTAAACTTATTTTCTCATCATTTAACTGTTATGTCATAATATAATGGCTGATTATCTTGTGTTCCACCTAATCATTGTGCCACATGCACAACAATTATTAATTGGGGTATGAGAAGTGTCGGCACCTGATGGAGAGTAAACCTAAATAACCAGCATGGCCATTCAGATCAAGACAAGGCACTGCAAACTATTAACTCAATATACAGGAAATTTTCTGCCAACACATCAATGAGTATGATGAGAGATACAACTGGTCCATCATCAGACACAATCTGCATATCTATGTTATGTTGAACATTGGATGTTTGAGTTATGTTTTTCAACAATCTCCTTTACAGGTGGAAATACAGGAAATACAACAGGTAAGAGCCGTAGATTTCACAATCATTCTTCCACGATACAGTGATATGGTGTTTGGGTATTGAAGTATTTCATGTGGTTCTTATCTTAAAATATCCTCTGTGGAAATCTCACGATTTTCAAGCAAGCAACTCAACAATGTTGACTTGGTAACACTGAATTATGGCAGCTAAGCTTAAATCGGGGCATCTACCCTGCCGGATGGAAGTGTAAGTGCTATGAATCAGTATGGTCATAAGACGGCTCTTAACGTCAATACAGTCAGATGCAAATTGATTACATTTTGCCAATATTCTATTCAATTGCCATTAAGAGAAGTCTTTCAAAAACTTCAATCAGAGATTTTCGAAGCAGAATCAGGACTTGAAAACATACTTTTCACGGCATTGATTATGCCATATGGTGAATGTTATATTCACCCGCTTCACAAGAATGCTAGCTGAATTGAAATTTCAAACAGTCATGACCGAAATTGAGTTCTCTGCTTCACAACTTCAATGGCACAGGAATACATCCTCTTTCAGTCTCTATGTTGTGTTTTCAAGATATGAGACACTTAACCAAAAGTGTCCCAGAATCTTAGGATGATGTGCCTTGGGTGCATTCTGAATGACATTCAAAATTTTGCATCTGAGAATCCCATTATACCATTTATATTATTCTCTTTCACAGAAACTACATCACCCCCCACATCAGTTACAATGACAGGTAAGTTTGTTCTAATTGCTCTGGATGGAATGGACCAAATTAATTATACGTCATTTTTTGGTTGCAGTTCATGTTGGGAACTTTCTTTAAAGTGCTCAATTCACACACATGAACCATGTTTCCACTCACACGTTAACTTCTCCCATTTATATGAAACAAAGGGAAGTAATTTATATGCTCTTGGTTTCCATTTGATGCATCAACACTAATTTCCTTCAATTTCTCGATCTGTGTGCAGAAATACACATGACTGATCCTTCAAAAGTGGAGGAAAATAAACAGAAATGTCCAAAATATATAATCCTTTCCTACGATCTGTAATTTGAGGAAAATGAACCTTATTCTCTCGCCAGTACATGTCCGGCAACACTGATGCAATCCCCTGAAAAGTAGACAAAATAAGGAAGGGAAAATGCATGAAAAAAACAGTTGTGGAACCAGCCTCATTCTCAAATGTATGAAGGGATAGGGAAACTTGTTAGTTAGTCACTAGAACATGTTTACATGTTGTAAGGAGGAATGGTATCATGGTACTGAGTGACACAGACTTTTCACATCTTCAACATGACTCAGTGCTTCTTTCCAAAATTATTAAATAGTGTCCTGAGACACAATGGAGAGATATTCACTGGTAGAGCATTTATTTCCGTATCTTGTAAACTTATTTTCTCATCATTTAACTGTTATGCCATAACATAATGGCTGATAATCTCGTATTCCACCTAATGATTGCACCACATGCACAACAATTATTAACTGGGGTATGAGAAGTGTCGGCACCTGATGGAGAGTAAACTGAAATAACCAGCATGACCATTCAGATCAAGACAAGGCACTGCAAACTATTAACTCAATATACAGGAAATTTTCTGCCAAGACATCCATGAGTATGAAGGGTGATACAACTGGTCCATCATAAGATACAATCTGCATATCTATATTATGTTCTACATTGGATGTTTGAGTTATGTTTTACAACAATCTCCTTTACAGGTGGAAATACAGGAAATACAACAGGTAAGAGCCGTAGATTTCACAATCATTCTTCCACGATGCAGTGATATGATGTTTGGGTATTGAAGTATTTCATGTTGTTCTTATCTTAAAAATTCCTCTGTGGAAATCTCACGATTTTCAAGCAAGCAACTCAACAATGTTGACTTGGTAACACTGAATTACGGCAGCTAAGCTTAAATCGGGGAATCTCCCCTGCCGAATGGAAGGGTAAGTGCTATGAATCAGTACGGTGATAAGACGGCTCTTAACGTGAACACAGTCAGAGTCAAATTGATTACATTTTGCCAATATTCTTTTCAATTGCCATTAAGAGAAATCTTTCAAAAACTTCAATCAGAGATTTTCGAAGCAGATATCAGGACTTGAAAACATACTCTTCACGGCATTGATTATGCCATATGGTGAATGTTATGTTCACCTGCTTCACAGGAATGCAAGCTGAATTGAAATTTCAAACAGTCATGATTGAAATTGAGTTTTCTGCCTCACAACTTCAATGGCACAGGAATACATCCTCTTTCAGTCTCTATGTTGTGTTTTCAAGATATGAGACACTTAACCAAAAGTGTCCCATTATCTTAGGATGATGTGCCTTGGGTGCATTCTGAATGACATTCAAAATTTTGCATCTGAGAATCCCATTATACCATTTATATTATTCTCTTTCACAGAAACTACATCACCCCCCACATCAGTTACAATGACAGGTAAGTTTGTTCTAATTGCTCTGGATGGAATGGACCAAATTAATTATACGTCATTTTTTGGTTGCAGTTCATGTTGGAAACTTTCTTTAAAGTGCTCAATTCACACACATGAACCATGTTTCCACTCACACGTTAACTTCTCCCATTTATATGAAACAAAGGGAAGTAATTTATATGCTCTTGGTTTCCATTTGATGCATCAACACTAATTTCCTGTCAATTTCTCGATCTGTGTGCAGAAATACACATGACTGATCCTTCAAAAGTGGAGGAAAATAAACAGAAATGTCCAAAATATATAATCCTCTCCTACGATCTGTCTTTTGAGGAAAATGAACCTTATTCTCTCGCCAATACACGTCCGGCAACGCTGATGCAAGCCCCTGAAAAGTAGACAAAATAAGGAAGGGAAAATGCAAGAAAAAAACATAGTTGTGGAACAAGCCTCATTCTCAAATGTATGAAGGGATAGGGAAACTTGTTAGTTAGTCTCTAGAACATGTTTACATGTTGTAAGGAGGAATGGTATCATGGTACTGAGTGACACAGACTTTACACATCTTCAACATGTCTCAGTGCTTCTTTCCAAAATTATTAAATAGTGTCCTGAGACACAATGGAGAGATAATCACTTGTAGAGCCTTTATTTCCGTATCTTGTTAACTTATTTTCTCATCATTTAACTGTTATGTCATATTATAATGACTGATTATCTCGTGTTCCACCTAATGATTGTGCCACATGCACAACAATTATTAACTGGGGTATGAGAAGTGTCGGCACCTGATGGAGAGTAAACCTAAATAACCAGCATGGCCATTCAGATCAAGACAAGGCACTGCAAACTATTAACTCAATATACAGGAAATTTTCTGCCAACACTTCAATGAGTATGAAGGGTGATACAACTGGTCCATCATCAGACACAATCTGCATATCTATGTTATGTTGAACATTGGATGTTTGAGTTATGTTTTACAACAATCTCCTTTACAGGTGGAAATACAGGAAATACAACAGGTAAGAGTCGTAGATTTCACAATCATTCTTCCACGATGCAGTGATATGATGTTTGGGTATTGAAGTATTTCATGTGGTTCTTATCTTAAAAATTCCTCTGTGGAAATATCACGATTTTCAAGTAAGCAGCTCAACAATGTTGACTTGGTAACACTGAATTACGGCAACTAAGCTTAAATCGGGGCATCTCCCCTGCCGGATGGAAGTGTAAGTGCTATGAATCAATATGGTCATAAGACGGCCCTTAACGACAATACAGTCAGATGCAAATTGATTACATTTTGCCAATATTCTATTCAATTGCCATTAAGAGAAGTCTTTCAATCAGAGAATTTCGAAGCAGATATCTGGTCTTGAAAACATACTCTTCACGGCATTGATTATGCCATATGGTGAATGTTATGTTCACCTGCTTCACAAGAATGCTAGCTGAAATGAAATTTCAAACAGTCGTGACTGAAATTCAGTTTTCTGCTTCACCACTTCAATGGCACAGGAATACATCCTCTTTCAGTCTCTATGTTGTGTTTTCAAGATATGAGACACTTAACCAAAAGTGTCCCATTATCTTAGGATGATGTGCCTTGGGTGCATTCTGAATGACATTCAAAATTTTGCATCTGAGAATCCCATTATACCATTTATATTATTCTCTTTCACAGAAACTACATCACCCCCCACATCAGTTACAATGACAGGTAAGTTTGTTCTAATTGCTCTGGATGGAATAGACCAAATTAATTATACGTCATTTTTTGGTTGCAGTTAATGTTGGGAACTTTCTTTAAAGTGCTCAATTCACACACATGAACCATGTTTCCACTCACACGTTAACTTCTCCCATTTATATGAAACAAAGGGAAGTAATTTATATGCTCTTGGTTTCCATTTGATGCATCAACACTAATTTCCTGTCAATATCTCGATCTGTGTGCAGAAATACACATGACTGATCCTTCAAAAGTGGAGGAAAATAAACAGAAATGTCCAAAATATACAATCCTTTCCTACGATCTGTAATTTGAGGAAAATGAACCTTATTCTCTCGCCAATACACGTCCGGCAACGCTGATGCAAGCCCTTGAAAAGTAGACAAAATAAGGAAGGGAAAATGCATGAAAAAAACATAGATGTGCAACCACCCCCATTCTCAAATGTATGAAGGGATAGGGAAACTTGTTAGTTAGTTACTAGAACATGTTTACATGTTGTAAGGAGGAATGGTATCATGGTACTGAGTGACACAGACTTTACGCATCTTCAACATGTCTCAGTGCTTCTTTACAAAATTATTAAATAGTGTTCTGAGACACAATGTAGAGATAATCACTTGTAGAGCCTTTATTTCCGTATCTTGTAAACTTATTTTCTCATCATTTAACTGTTATGTCATATTATAATGGCTGATTATCTCGTGTTCCACCTAATGATTGTGCCACATGCACAACAATTATTAACTGGGGTATGAGAAGTGTCGGCACCTGATGGAGAGTAAACTAAATAACCAGCATGGCCATTCAGATCAAGACAAGGCACTGCAAACTATTAACTCAATATACAGGAAATTTTCTGCCAACACATCAATGAGTATGAAGGGTGATACAACTGGTCCATCATCAGACACAATCTGCATATCTATGTTATGTTGAACATTGGATGTTTGAGTTATGTTTTACAACAATCTCCTTTACAGGTGGAAATACAGAAAATACAACAGGTAAGAGCCGTAGATTTCACAATCATTCTTCCACGATGCAGTGATATGATGTTTGGGTATTGAAGTATTTCATGTGGTTCTTATCTTAAAAATTCCTCTGTGGAAATCTCACGATTTTCAAGCAAGCAGCTCAACAATGTTGACTTGGTAACACTGAATTACGGCAGCTAAACTTAAATCGGGGCATCTCCCCTGCCGGATGGAAGTGTAAGTGCTATGAATCAATATGTTCATAAGACGGCTCTTAACGTCAATACAGTCAGATGCAAATTGGTTACATTTTGCCAATATTCTATTCAATTGCCATTAAGAGAAGTCTTTCAATCAGAGAATTTCGAAGCAGATATCTGGTCTTGAAAACATACTCTTCACGGCATTGATTATGCCATATGGTGAATGTTATGTTCACCTGCTTCACAAGAATGCTAGCTGAAATGAAATTTCAAACAATCATGACTGAAATGAGTTTTCTGCTTCACAACTTCAATGGCACAGGAATACATCCTCTTTCAGTCTCTATGTTGTGTTTTCAAGATATGAGACACTTAACCAAAAGTGTCCCAGAATCTTAGGATGATGTGCCTTGGGTGCATTCTGAATGACATTCAAAATTTTGCATCTGAGAATCCCATTATACCATTTATATTATTCTCTTTCACAGAAACTACATCACCCCCCACATCAGTTACAATGACAGGTAAGTTTGTTCTAATTGCTCTGGATGGAATGGACCAAATTAATTATACGTCATTTTTTGGTTGCAGTTCATGTTGGGAACTTTCTTTAAAGTGCTCAATTCACACACATGAACCATGTTTCCACTCACACGTTAACTTCTCCCATTTATATGAAACAAAGGGAAGTAATTTATATGCTCTTGGTTTCCATTTGATGCATCAACACTAATTTCCTTCAATTTCTCGATCTGTGTGCAGAAATACACATGACTGATCCTTCAAAAGTGGAGGAAAATAAACAGAAATGTCCAAAATATATAATCCTTTCCTACGATCTGTAATTTGAGGAAAATGAACCTTATTCTCTCGCCAGTACATGTCCGGCAACACTGATGCAATCCCCTGAAAAGTAGACAAAATAAGGAAGGGAAAATGCATGAAAAAAACAGTTGTGGAACCAGCCTCATTCTCAAATGTATGAAGGGATAGGGAAACTTGTTAGTTAGTCACTAGAACATGTTTACATGTTGTAAGGAGGAATGGTATCATGGTACTGAGTGACACAGACTTTTCACATCTTCAACATGACTCAGTGCTTCTTTCCAAAATTATTAAATAGTGTCCTGAGACACAATGGAGAGATATTCACTGGTAGAGCATTTATTTCCGTACCTTGTAAACTTATTTTCTCATCATTTAACTGTTATGCCATAACATAATGGCTGATAATCTCGTATTCCACCTAATGATTGCACCACATGCACAACAATTATTAACTGGGGTATGAGAAGTGTCGGCACCTGATGGAGAGTAAACTGAAATAACCAGCATGACCATTCAGATCAAGACAAGGCACTGCAAACTATTAACTCAATATACAGGAAATTTTCTGCCAAGACATCCATGAGTATGAAGGGTGATACAACTGGTCCATCATAAGATACAATCTGCATATCTATGTTATGTTCTACATTGGATGTTTGAGTTATGTTTTACAACAATCTCCTTTACAGGTGGAAATACAGGAAATACAACAGGTAAGAGCCGTAGATTTCACAATCATTCTTCCACGATGCAGTGATATGATGTTTGGGTATTGAAGTATTTCATGTTGTTCTTATCTTAAAAATTCCTCTGTGGAAATCTCACGATTTTCAAGCAAGCAACTCAACAATGTTGACTTGGTAACACTGAATTACGGCAGCTAAGCTTAAATCGGGGCATCTCCCCTGCCGAATGGAAGGGTAAGTACTATGAATCAGTACGGTGATAAGACGGCTCTTAACGTGAACACAGTCAGAGTCAAATTGATTACATTTTGCCAATATTCTTTTCAATTGCCATTAAGAGAAATCTTTCAAAAACTTCAATCAGAGATTTTCGAAGCAGATATCAGGACTTGAAAACATACTCTTCACGGCATTGATTATGCCATATGGTGAATGTTATGTTCACCTGCTTCACAGGAATGCAAGCTGAATTGAAATTTCAAACAGTCATGATTGAAATTGAGTTTTCTGCCTCACAACTTCAATGGCACAGGAATACATCCTCTTTCAGTCTCTATGTTGTGTTTTCAAGATATGAGACACTTAACCAAAAGTGTCCCATTATCTTAGGATGATGTGCCTTGGGTGCATTCTGAATGACATTCAAAATTTTGCATCTGAGAATCCCATTATACCATTTATATTATTCTCTTTCACAGAAACTACATCACCCCCCACATCAGTTACAATGACAGGTAAGTTTGTTCTAATTGCTCTGGATGGAATGGACCAAATTAATTATATGTCATTTTTTGGTTGCAGTTCATGTTGGAAACTTTCTTTAAAGTGCTCAATTCACACACATGAACCATGTTTCCACTCACACGTTAACTTCTCCCATTTATAGGAAACAAAGGGAAGTAATTTATATGCTTTTGGTTTCCATTTGATGCATCAACACTAATTTCCTGTCAATTTCTCGATCTGTGTGCAGAAATACACATGACTGATCCTTCAAAAGTGGAGGAAAATAAACAGAAATGTCCAAAATATATAATCCTCTCCTACGATCTGTCTTTTGAGGAAAATGAACCTTATTCTCTCGCCAATACACGTCCGGCAACGCTGATGCAAGCCCCTGAAAAGTAGACAAAATAAGGAAGGGAAAATGCAAGAAAAAAACATAGTTGTGGAACCAGCCCCATTCACAAATGTATGAAGGGATAGGGAAACTTGTTAGTTAGTTACTAGAACATGTTTACATGTTGTAAGGAGGAATGGTATCATGGTACTGAGTGACACAGACTTTACGCATCTTCAACATGTCTCAGTGCTTCTTTCCAAAATTATTAAATAGTGTTCTGAGACACAATGTAGAGATAATCACTTGTAGAGCCTTTATTTCCGTATCTTGTAAACTTATTTTCTCATCATTTAACTGTTATGTCATATTATAATGGCTGATTATCTCGTGTTCCACCTAATGATTGTGCCACATGCACAACAATTATTAACTGGGGTATGAGAAGTGTCGGCACCTGATGGAGAGTAAACTAAATAACCAGCATGGCCATTCAGATCAAGACAAGGCACTGCAAACTATTAACTCAATATACAGGAAATTTTCTGCCAACACATCAATGAGTATGAAGGGTGATACAACTGGTCCATCATCAGACACAATCTGCATATCTATGTTATGTTGAACATTGGATGTTTGAGTTATGTTTTACAACAATCTCCTTTACAGGTGGAAATACAGAAAATACAACAGGTAAGAGCCGTAGATTTCACAATCATTCTTCCACGATGCAGTGATATGATGTTTGGGTATTGAAGTATTTCATGTGGTTCTTATCTTAAAAATTCCTCTGTGGAAATCTCACGATTTTCAAGCAAGCAGCTCAACAATGTTGACTTGGTAACACTGAATTACGGCAGCTAAACTTAAATCGGGGCATCTCCCCTGCCGGATGGAAGTGTAAGTGCTATGAATCAATATGTTCATAAGACGGCTCTTAACGTCAATACAGTCAGATGCAAATTGGTTACATTTTGCCAATATTCTATTCAATTGCCATTAAGAGAAGTCTTTCAATCAGAGAATTTCGAAGCAGATATCTGGTCTTGAAAACATACTCTTCACGGCATTGATTATGCCATATGGTGAATGTTATGTTCACCTGCATCACAAGAATGCTAGCTGAAATGAAATTTCAAACAATCATGACTGAAATGAGTTTTCTGCTTCACAACTTCAATGGCACAGGAATACATCCTCTTTCAGTCTCTATGTTGTGTTTTCAAGATATGAGACACTTAACCAAAAGTGTCCCAGAATCTTAGGATGATGTGCCTTGGGTGCATTCTGAATGACATTCAAAATTTTGCATCTGAGAATCCCATTATACCATTTATATTATTCTCTTTCACAGAAACTACATCACCCCCCACATCAGTTACAATGACAGGTAAGTTTGTTCTAATTGCTCTGGATGGAATGGACCAAATTAATTATACGTCATTTTTTGGTTGCAGTTCATGTTGGGAACTTTCTTTAAAGTGCTCAATTCACACACATGAACCATGTTTCCACTCACACGTTAACTTCTCCCATTTATATGAAACAAAGGGAAGTAATTTATATGCTCTTGGTTTCCATTTGATGCATCAACACTAATTTCCTTCAATTTCTCGATCTGTGTGCAGAAATACACATGACTGATCCTTCAAAAGTGGAGGAAAATAAACAGAAATGTCCAAAATATATAATCCTTTCCTACGATCTGTAATTTGAGGAAAATGAACCTTATTCTCTCGCCAGTACATGTCCGGCAACACTGATGCAATCCCCTGAAAAGTAGACAAAATAAGGAAGGGAAAATGCATGAAAAAAACAGTTGTGGAACCAGCCTCATTCTCAAATGTATGAAGGGATAGGGAAACTTGTTAGTTAGTCACTAGAACATGTTTACATGTTGTAAGGAGGAATGGTATCATGGTACTGAGTGACACAGACTTTTCACATCTTCAACATGACTCAGTGCTTCTTTCCAAAATTATTAAATAGTGTCCTGAGACACAATGGAGAGATATTCACTGGTAGAGCATTTATTTCCGTACCTTGTAAACTTATTTTCTCATCATTTAACTGTTATGCCATAACATAATGGCTGATAATCTCGTATTCCACCTAATGATTGCACCACATGCACAACAATTATTAACTGGGGTATGAGAAGTGTCGGCACCTGATGGAGAGTAAACTGAAATAACCAGCATGACCATTCAGATCAAGACAAGGCACTGCAAACTATTAACTCAATATACAGGAAATTTTCTGCCAAGACATCCATGAGTATGAAGGGTGATACAACTGGTCCATCATAAGATACAATCTGCATATCTATGTTATGTTCTACATTGGATGTTTGAGTTATGTTTTACAACAATCTCCTTTACAGGTGGAAATACAGGAAATACAACAGGTAAGAGCCGTAGATTTCACAATCATTCTTCCACGATGCAGTGATATGATGTTTGGGTATTGAAGTATTTCATGTTGTTCTTATCTTAAAAATTCCTCTGTGGAAATCTCACGATTTTCAAGCAAGCAACTCAACAATGTTGACTTGGTAACACTGAATTACGGCAGCTAAGCTTAAATCGGGGCATCTCCCCTGCCGAATGGAAGGGTAAGTACTATGAATCAGTACGGTGATAAGACGGCTCTTAACGTGAACACAGTCAGAGTCAAATTGATTACATTTTGCCAATATTCTTTTCAATTGCCATTAAGAGAAATCTTTCAAAAACTTCAATCAGAGATTTTCGAAGCAGATATCAGGACTTGAAAACATACTCTTCACGGCATTGATTATGCCATATGGTGAATGTTATGTTCACCTGCTTCACAGGAATGCAAGCTGAATTGAAATTTCAAACAGTCATGATTGAAATTGAGTTTTCTGCCTCACAACTTCAATGGCACAGGAATACATCCTCTTTCAGTCTCTATGTTGTGTTTTCAAGATATGAGACACTTAACCAAAAGTGTCCCATTATCTTAGGATGATGTGCCTTGGGTGCATTCTGAATGACATTCAAAATTTTGCATCTGAGAATCCCATTATACCATTTATATTATTCTCTTTCACAGAAACTACATCACCCCCCACATCAGTTACAATGACAGGTAAGTTTGTTCTAATTGCTCTGGATGGAATGGACCAAATTAATTATATGTCATTTTTTGGTTGCAGTTCATGTTGGAAACTTTATTTAAAGTGCTCAATTCACACACATGAACCATGTTTCCACTCACACGTTAACTTCTCCCATTTATAGGAAACAATGGGAAGTAATTTATATGCTCTTGGTTTCCATTTGATGCATCAACACTAATTTCCTGTCAATTTCTCGATCTGTGTGCAGAAATACACATGACTGATCCTTCAAAAGTGGAGGAAAATAAACAGAAATGTCCAAAATATATAATCCTCTCCTACGATCTGTCTTTTGAGGAAAATGAACCTTATTCTCTCGCCAATACACGTCCGGCAACGCTGATGCAAGCCCCTGAAAAGTAGACAAAATAAGGAAGGGAAAATGCAAGAAAAAAACATAGTTGTGGAACCAGCCCCATTCTCAAATGTATGAAGGGATAGGGAAACTTGTTAGTTAGTCTCTAGAACATGTTTACATGTTGTAAGGAGGAATGGTATCATGGTACTGAGTGACACAGACTTTACACATCTTCAACATGTCTCAGTGCTTCTTTCCAAAATTATTAAATAGTGTCCTGAGACACAATGGAGAGATAATCACTTGTAGAGCCTTTATTTCCGTATCTTGTAAACTTATTTTCTCATCATTTAACTGTTATGTCATATTATAATGACTGATTATCTCGTGTTCCACCTAATGATTGTGCCACATGCACAACAATTATTAACTGGGGTATGAGAAGTGTCGGCACCTGATGGAGAGTAAACCTAAATAACCAGCATGGCCATTCAGATCAAGACAAGGCACTGCAAACTATTAACTCAATATACAGGAAATTTTCTGCCAACACTTCAATGAGTATGAAGGGTGATACAACTGGTCCATCATCAGACACAATCTGCATATCTATGTTATGTTGAACATTGGATGTTTGAGTTATGTTTTACAATAATCTCCTTTACAGGTGGAAATACAGGAAATACAACAGGTAAGAGTCGTAGATTTCACAATCATTCTTCCACGATGCAGTGATATGATGTTTGGGTATTGAAGTATTTCATGTGGTTCTTATCTTAAAAATTCCTCTGTGGAAATCTCACGATTTTCAAGTAAGCAGCTCAACAATGTTGACTTGGTAACACTGAATTACGGCAACTAAGCTTAAATCGGGGCATCTCCCCTGCCGGATGGAAGTGTAAGTGCTATGAATCAATATGGTCATAAGACGGCCCTTAACGACAATACAGTCAGATGCAAATTGATTACATTTTGCCAATATTCTATTCAATTGCCATTAAGAGAAGTCTTTCAATCAGAGAATTTCGAAGCAGATATCTGGTCTTGAAAACATACTCTTCACGGCATTGATTATGCCATATGGTGAATGTTATGTTCACCTGCTTCACAAGAATGCTAGCTGAAATGAAATTTCAAACAGTCGTGACTGAAATTCAGTTTTCTGCTTCACAACTTCAATGGCACAGGAATACATCCTCTTTCAGTCTCTATGTTGTGTTTTCAAGATATGAGACACTTAACCAAAAGTGTCCCATTATCTTAGGATGATGTGCCTTGGGTGCATTCTGAATGACATTCAAAATTTTGCATCTGAGAATCCCATTATACCATTTATATTATTCTCTTTCACAGAAACTACATCACCCCCCACATCAGTTACAATGACAGGTAAGTTTGTTCTAATTGCTCTGGATGGAATAGACCAAATTAATTATACGTCATTTTTTGGTTGCAGTTAATGTTGGGAACTTTCTTTAAAGTGCTCAATTCATACACATGAACCATGTTTCCACTCACACGTTAACTTCTCCCATTTATATGAAACAAAGGGAAGTAATTTATATGCTCTTGGTTTCCATTTGATGCATCAACACTAATTTCCTGTCAATATCTCGATCTGTGTGCAGAAATACACATGACTGATCCTTCAAAAGTGGAGGAAAATAAACAGAAATGTCCAAAATATACAATCCTTTCCTACGATCTGTAATTTGAGGAAAATGAACCTTATAGTCTCGCCAATACACGTCCGGCAACGCTGATGCAAGCCCCTGAAAAGTAGACAAAATAAGGAAGGGAAAATGCATGAAAAAAACATAGATGTGCAACCACCCCCATTCTCAAATATATGAAGGGATAGAGAAACTTGATAGTTAGTTACTAGAACATGTTTACATGTTGTAAGGAGGAATGGTATCATGGTACTGAGTGACACAGACTTTACGCATCTTCAACATGTCTCAGTGCTTCTTTCCAAAATTATTAAATAGTGTTCTGAGACACAATGTAGAGATAATCACTTGTAGAGCCTTTATTTCCGTATCTTGTAAACTTATTTTCTCATCATTTAACTGTTATGTCATATTATAATGGCTGATTATCTCGTGTTCCACCTAATGATTGTGCCACATGCACAACAATTATTAACTGGGGTATGAGAAGTGTCGGCACCTGATGGAGAGTAAACTAAATAACCAGCATGGCCATTCAGATCAAGACAAGGCACTGCAAACTATTAACTCAATATACAGGAAATTTTCTGCCAACACATCAATGAGTATGAAGGGTGATACAACTGCTCCATCATCAGACACAATCTGCATATCTATGTTATGTTGAACATTGGATGTTTGAGTTATGTTTTACAACAATCTCCTTTACAGGTGGAAATACAGAAAATACAACAGGTAAGAGCCGTAGATTTCACAATCATTCTTCCACGATGCAGTGATATGATGTTTGGGTATTGAAGTATTTCATGTGGTTCTTATCTTAAAAATTCCTCTGTGGAAATCTCACGATTTTGAAGCAAGCAGCTCAACAATGTTGACTTGGTAACACTGAATTACGGCAGCTAAACTTAAATCGGGGCATCTCCCCTGCCGGATGGAAGTGTAAGTGCTATGAATCAATATGTTCATAAGACGGCTCTTAACGTCAATACAGTCAGATGCAAATTGATTACATTTTGCCAATATTCTATTCAATTGCCATTAAGAGAAGTCTTTCAATCAGAGAATTTCGAAGCAGATATCTGGTCTTGAAAACATACTCTTCACGGCATTGATTATGCCATATGGTGAATGTTATGTTCACCTGCTTCACAAGAATGCTAGCTGAAATGAAATTTCAAACAATCATGACTGAAATGAGTTTTCTGCTTCACAACTTCAATGGCACAGGAATACATCCTCTTTCAGTCTCTATGTTGTGTTTTCAAGATATGAGACACTTAACCAAAAGTGTCCCATTATCTTAGGATGATGTGCCTTGGGTGCATTCTGAATGACATTCAAAATTTTGCATCTGAGAATCCCATTATACCATTTATATTATTCTCTTTCACAGAAACTACATCACCCCCCACATCAGTAACAATGACAGGTAAGTTTGTTCTAATTGCTCTGGATGGAATGGACCAAATTAATTATACGTCATTTTTTGGTTGCAGTTCATGTTGGGAACTTTCTTTAAAGTGCTCAATTCACACACATGAACCATGTTTCCACTCACACGTTAACTTTTCTCATTTATATGAAACAAAGGGAAGTAATTTATATGCTCTTGGTTTCCATTTGATGCATCAACACTAATTTCCTTCAATTTCTCGATCTGTGTGCAGAAATACACATGTCTGATCCTTCAAAAGTGGAGGAAAATAAACAGAAATGTCCAAAATATATAATCCTCTCCTACGATCTGTCTTTTGAGGAAAATGAACCTTATTCTCTCGCCAATACACGTCCGGTAACGCTGATACAAGCCCCTGAAAAGTAGACAAAATAAGGAAGGGAAAATGCAAGAAAAAAACATAGTTGTGGAACCAGCCCCATTCTCAAATGTATGAAGGGATAGGGAAACTTGTTAGTTAGTCACTAGAACATGTTTACCAATTATAAGGAGGAATGGTATCATGGTACTGAGTGACACAGACTTTTCACATCTTCAACATGACTCAGTGCTTCTTTCCAAAATCATTAAATAGTGTCCTGAGACACAATGGAGAGATAATCACTGGTAGAGCATTTATTTCCGTATCTTGTAAACTTATTTTCTCATCATTTAACTGTTATGTCATAATATAATGGCTGATTATCTTGTGTTCCACCTAATGATTGTGCCACATGCACAACAATTATTAACTGGGGTATGAGAAGTGTCGGCACCTGATGGAGAGTAAACCTAAATAACCAGCATGGCCATTCAGATCAAGACAAGGCACTGCAAACTATTAACTCAATATACAGGAAATTTTCTGCCAACACTTCAATGAGTATGAAGGGTGATACAACTGGTCCATCATCAGACACAATCTGCATATCTATGTTATGTTGAACATTGGATGTTTGAGTTATGTTTTACAACAATCTCCTTTACAGGTGGAAATACAGGAAATACAACAGGTAAGAGTCGTAGATTTCACAATCATTCTTCCACGATGCAGTGATATGATGTTTGGGTATTGAAGTATTTCATGTGGTTCTTATCTTAAAAATTCCTCTGTGGAAATATCACGATTTTCAAGTAAGCAGCTCAACAATGTTGACTTGGTAACACTGAATTACGGCAACTAAGCTTAAATCGGGGCATCTCCCCTGCCGGATGGAAGTGTAAGTGCTATGAATCAATATGGTCATAAGACGGCCCTTAACGACAATACAGTCAGATGCAAATTGATTACATTTTGCCAATATTCTATTCAATTGCCATTAAGAGAAGTCTTTCAATCAGAGAATTTCGAAGCAGATATCTGGTCTTGAAAACATACTCTTCACGGCATTGATTATGCCATATGGTGAATGTTATGTTCACCTGCTTCACAAGAATGCTAGCTGAAATGAAATTTCAAACAGTCGTGACTGAAATTCAGTTTTCTGCTTCACCACTTCAATGGCACAGGAATACATCCTCTTTCAGTCTCTATGTTGTGTTTTCAAGATATGAGACACTTAACCAAAAGTGTCCCATTATCTTAGGATGATGTGCCTTGGGTGCATTCTGAATGACATTCAAAATTTTGCATCTGAGAATCCCATTATACCATTTATATTATTCTCTTTCACAGAAACTACATCACCCCCCACATCAGTTACAATGACAGGTAAGTTTGTTCTAATTGCTCTGGATGGAATAGACCAAATTAATTATACGTCATTTTTTGGTTGCAGTTAATGTTGGGAACTTTCTTTAAAGTGCTCAATTCACACACATGAACCATGTTTCCACTCACACGTTAACTTCTCCCATTTATATGAAACAAAGGGAAGTAATTTATATGCTCTTGGTTTCCATTTGATGCATCAACACTAATTTCCTGTCAATATCTCGATCTGTGTGCAGAAATACACATGACTGATCCTTCAAAAGTGGAGGAAAATAAACAGAAATGTCCAAAATATACAATCCTTTCCTACGATCTGTAATTTGAGGAAAATGAACCTTATTCTCTCGCCAATACACGTCCGGCAACGCTGATGCAAGCCCTTGAAAAGTAGACAAAATAAGGAAGGGAAAATGCATGAAAAAAACATAGATGTGCAACCACCCCCATTCTCAAATGTATGAAGGGATAGGGAAACTTGTTAGTTAGTTACTAGAACATGTTTACATGTTGTAAGGAGGAATGGTATCATGGTACTGAGTGACACAGACTTTACGCATCTTCAACATGTCTCAGTGCTTCTTTACAAAATTATTAAATAGTGTTCTGAGACACAATGTAGAGATAATCACTTGTAGAGCCTTTATTTCCGTATCTTGTAAACTTATTTTCTCATCATTTAACTGTTATGTCATATTATAATGGCTGATTATCTCGTGTTCCACCTAATGATTGTGCCACATGCACAACAATTATTAACTGGGGTATGAGAAGTGTCGGCACCTGATGGAGAGTAAACTAAATAACCAGCATGGCCATTCAGATCAAGACAAGGCACTGCAAACTATTAACTCAATATACAGGAAATTTTCTGCCAACACATCAATGAGTATGAAGGGTGATACAACTGGTCCATCATCAGACACAATCTGCATATCTATGTTATGTTGAACATTGGATGTTTGAGTTATGTTTTACAACAATCTCCTTTACAGGTGGAAATACAGAAAATACAACAGGTAAGAGCCGTAGATTTCACAATCATTCTTCCACGATGCAGTGATATGATGTTTGGGTATTGAAGTATTTCATGTGGTTCTTATCTTAAAAATTCCTCTGTGGAAATCTCACGATTTTCAAGCAAGCAGCTCAACAATGTTGACTTGGTAACACTGAATTACGGCAGCTAAACTTAAATCGGGGCATCTCCCCTGCCGGATGGAAGTGTAAGTGCTATGAATCAATATGTTCATAAGACGGCTCTTAACGTCAATACAGTCAGATGCAAATTGGTTACATTTTGCCAATATTCTATTCAATTGCCATTAAGAGAAGTCTTTCAATCAGAGAATTTCGAAGCAGATATCTGGTCTTGAAAACATACTCTTCACGGCATTGATTATGCCATATGGTGAATGTTATGTTCACCTGCTTCACAAGAATGCTAGCTGAAATGAAATTTCAAACAATCATGACTGAAATGAGTTTTCTGCTTCACAACTTCAATGGCACAGGAATACATCCTCTTTCAGTCTCTATGTTGTGTTTTCAAGATATGAGACACTTAACCAAAAGTGTCCCAGAATCTTAGGATGATGTGCCTTGGGTGCATTCTGAATGACATTCAAAATTTTGCATCTGAGAATCCCATTATACCATTTATATTATTCTCTTTCACAGAAACTACATCACCCCCCACATCAGTTACAATGACAGGTAAGTTTGTTCTAATTGCTCTGGATGGAATGGACCAAATTAATTATACGTCATTTTTTGGTTGCAGTTCATGTTGGGAACTTTCTTTAAAGTGCTCAATTCACACACATGAACCATGTTTCCACTCACACGTTAACTTCTCCCATTTATATGAAACAAAGGGAAGTAATTTATATGCTCTTGGTTTCCATTTGATGCATCAACACTAATTTCCTTCAATTTCTCGATCTGTGTGCAGAAATACACATGACTGATCCTTCAAAAGTGGAGGAAAATAAACAGAAATGTCCAAAATATATAATCCTTTCCTACGATCTGTAATTTGAGGAAAATGAACCTTATTCTCTCGCCAGTACATGTCCGGCAACACTGATGCAATCCCCTGAAAAGTAGACAAAATAAGGAAGGGAAAATGCATGAAAAAAACAGTTGTGGAACCAGCCTCATTCTCAAATGTATGAAGGGATAGGGAAACTTGTTAGTTAGTCACTAGAACATGTTTACATGTTGTAAGGAGGAATGGTATCATGGTACTGAGTGACACAGACTTTTCACATCTTCAACATGACTCAGTGCTTCTTTCCAAAATTATTAAATAGTGTCCTGAGACACAATGGAGAGATATTCACTGGTAGAGCATTTATTTCCGTACCTTGTAAACTTATTTTCTCATCATTTAACTGTTATGCCATAACATAATGGCTGATAATCTCGTATTCCACCTAATGATTGCACCACATGCACAACAATTATTAACTGGGGTATGAGAAGTGTCGGCACCTGATGGAGAGTAAACTGAAATAACCAGCATGACCATTCAGATCAAGACAAGGCACTGCAAACTATTAACTCAATATACAGGAAATTTTCTGCCAAGACATCCATGAGTATGAAGGGTGATACAACTGGTCCATCATAAGATACAATCTGCATATCTATGTTATGTTCTACATTGGATGTTTGAGTTATGTTTTACAACAATCTCCTTTACAGGTGGAAATACAGGAAATACAACAGGTAAGAGCCGTAGATTTCACAATCATTCTTCCACGATGCAGTGATATGATGTTTGGGTATTGAAGTATTTCATGTTGTTCTTATCTTAAAAATTCCTCTGTGGAAATCTCACGATTTTCAAGCAAGCAACTCAACAATGTTGACTTGGTAACACTGAATTACGGCAGCTAAGCTTAAATCGGGGCATCTCCCCTGCCGAATGGAAGGGTAAGTACTATGAATCAGTACGGTGATAAGACGGCTCTTAACGTGAACACAGTCAGAGTCAAATTGATTACATTTTGCCAATATTCTTTTCAATTGCCATTAAGAGAAATCTTTCAAAAACTTCAATCAGAGATTTTCGAAGCAGATATCAGGACTTGAAAACATACTCTTCACGGCATTGATTATGCCATATGGTGAATGTTATGTTCACCTGCTTCACAGGAATGCAAGCTGAATTGAAATTTCAAACAGTCATGATTGAAATTGAGTTTTCTGCCTCACAACTTCAATGGCACAGGAATACATCCTCTTTCAGTCTCTATGTTGTGTTTTCAAGATATGAGACACTTAACCAAAAGTGTCCCATTATCTTAGGATGATGTGCCTTGGGTGCATTCTGAATGACATTCAAAATTTTGCATCTGAGAATCCCATTATACCATTTATATTATTCTCTTTCACAGAAACTACATCACCCCCCACATCAGTTACAATGACAGGTAAGTTTGTTCTAATTGCTCTGGATGGAATGGACCAAATTAATTATATGTCATTTTTTGGTTGCAGTTCATGTTGGAAACTTTCTTTAAAGTGCTCAATTCACACACATGAACCATGTTTCCACTCACACGTTAACTTCTCCCATTTATAGGAAACAATGGGAAGTAATTTATATGCTCTTGGTTTCCATTTGATGCATCAACACTAATTTCCTGTCAATTTCTCGATCTGTGTGCAGAAATACACATGACTGATCCTTCAAAAGTGGAGGAAAATAAACAGAAATGTCCAAAATATATAATCCTCTCCTACGATCTGTCTTTTGAGGAAAATGAACCTTATTCTCTCGCCAATACACGTCCGGCAACGCTGATGCAAGCCCCTGAAAAGTAGACAAAATAAGGAAGGGAAAATGCAAGAAAAAAACATAGTTGTGGAACCAGCCCCATTCTCAAATGTATGAAGGGATAGGGAAACTTGTTAGTTAGTCTCTAGAACATGTTTACATGTTGTAAGGAGGAATGGTATCATGGTACTGAGTGACACAGACTTTACACATCTTCAACATGTCTCAGTGCTTCTTTCCAAAATTATTAAATAGTGTCCTGAGACACAATGGAGAGATAATCACTTGTAGAGCCTTTATTTCCGTATCTTGTAAACTTATTTTCTCATCATTTAACTGTTATGTCATATTATAATGACTGATTATCTCGTGTTCCACCTAATGATTGTGCCACATGCACAACAATTATTAACTGGGGTATGAGAAGTGTCGGCACCTGATGGAGAGTAAACCTAAATAACCAGCATGGCCATTCAGATCAAGACAAGGCACTGCAAACTATTAACTCAATATACAGGAAATTTTCTGCCAACACTTCAATGAGTATGAAGGGTGATACAACTGGTCCATCATCAGACACAATCTGCATATCTATGTTATGTTGAACATTGGATGTTTGAGTTATGTTTTACAATAATCTCCTTTACAGGTGGAAATACAGGAAATACAACAGGTAAGAGTCGTAGATTTCACAATCATTCTTCCACGATGCAGTGATATGATGTTTGGGTATTGAAGTATTTCATGTGGTTCTTATCTTAAAAATTCCTCTGTGGAAATCTCACGATTTTCAAGTAAGCAGCTCAACAATGTTGACTTGGTAACACTGAATTACGGCAACTAAGCTTAAATCGGGGCATCTCCCCTGCCGGATGGAAGTGTAAGTGCTATGAATCAATATGGTCATAAGACGGCCCTTAACGACAATACAGTCAGATGCAAATTGATTACATTTTGCCAATATTCTATTCAATTGCCATTAAGAGAAGTCTTTCAATCAGAGAATTTCGAAGCAGATATCTGGTCTTGAAAACATACTCTTCACGGCATTGATTATGCCATATGGTGAATGTTATGTTCACCTGCTTCACAAGAATGCTAGCTGAAATGAAATTTCAAACAGTCGTGACTGAAATTCAGTTTTCTGCTTCACAACTTCAATGGCACAGGAATACATCCTCTTTCAGTCTCTATGTTGTGTTTTCAAGATATGAGACACTTAACCAAAAGTGTCCCATTATCTTAGGATGATGTGCCTTGGGTGCATTCTGAATGACATTCAAAATTTTGCATCTGAGAATCCCATTATACCATTTATATTATTCTCTTTCACAGAAACTACATCACCCCCCACATCAGTTACAATGACAGGTAAGTTTGTTCTAATTGCTCTGGATGGAATAGACCAAATTAATTATACGTCATTTTTTGGTTGCAGTTAATGTTGGGAACTTTCTTTAAAGTGCTCAATTCATACACATGAACCATGTTTCCACTCACACGTTAACTTCTCCCATTTATATGAAACAAAGGGAAGTAATTTATATGCTCTTGGTTTCCATTTGATGCATCAACACTAATTTCCTGTCAATATCTCGATCTGTGTGCAGAAATACACATGACTGATCCTTCAAAAGTGGAGGAAAATAAACAGAAATGTCCAAAATATACAATCCTTTCCTACGATCTGTAATTTGAGGAAAATGAACCTTATAGTCTCGCCAATACACGTCCGGCAACGCTGATGCAAGCCCCTGAAAAGTAGACAAAATAAGGAAGGGAAAATGCATGAAAAAAACATAGATGTGCAACCACCCCCATTCTCAAATATATGAAGGGATAGAGAAACTTGATAGTTAGTTACTAGAACATGTTTACATGTTGTAAGGAGGAATGGTATCATGGTACTGAGTGACACAGACTTTACGCATCTTCAACATGTCTCAGTGCTTCTTTCCAAAATTATTAAATAGTGTTCTGAGACACAATGTAGAGATAATCACTTGTAGAGCCTTTATTTCCGTATCTTGTAAACTTATTTTCTCATCATTTAACTGTTATGTCATATTATAATGGCTGATTATCTCGTGTTCCACCTAATGATTGTGCCACATGCACAACAATTATTAACTGGGGTATGAGAAGTGTCGGCACCTGATGGAGAGTAAACTAAATAACCAGCATGGCCATTCAGATCAAGACAAGGCACTGCAAACTATTAACTCAATATACAGGAAATTTTCTGCCAACACATCAATGAGTATGAAGGGTGATACAACTGCTCCATCATCAGACACAATCTGCATATCTATGTTATGTTGAACATTGGATGTTTGAGTTATGTTTTACAACAATCTCCTTTACAGGTGGAAATACAGAAAATACAACAGGTAAGAGCCGTAGATTTCACAATCATTCTTCCACGATGCAGTGATATGATGTTTGGGTATTGAAGTATTTCATGTGGTTCTTATCTTAAAAATTCCTCTGTGGAAATCTCACGATTTTGAAGCAAGCAGCTCAACAATGTTGACTTGGTAACACTGAATTACGGCAGCTAAACTTAAATCGGGGCATCTCCCCTGCCGGATGGAAGTGTAAGTGCTATGAATCAATATGTTCATAAGACGGCTCTTAACGTCAATACAGTCAGATGCAAATTGATTACATTTTGCCAATATTCTATTCAATTGCCATTAAGAGAAGTCTTTCAATCAGAGAATTTCGAAGCAGATATCTGGTCTTGAAAACATACTCTTCACGGCATTGATTATGCCATATGGTGAATGTTATGTTCACCTGCTTCACAAGAATGCTAGCTGAAATGAAATTTCAAACAATCATGACTGAAATGAGTTTTCTGCTTCACAACTTCAATGGCACAGGAATACATCCTCTTTCAGTCTCTATGTTGTGTTTTCAAGATATGAGACACTTAACCAAAAGTGTCCCATTATCTTAGGATGATGTGCCTTGGGTGCATTCTGAATGACATTCAAAATTTTGCATCTGAGAATCCCATTATACCATTTATATTATTCTCTTTCACAGAAACTACATCACCCCCCACATCAGTAACAATGACAGGTAAGTTTGTTCTAATTGCTCTGGATGGAATGGACCAAATTAATTATACGTCATTTTTTGGTTGCAGTTCATGTTGGGAACTTTCTTTAAAGTGCTCAATTCACACACATGAACCATGTTTCCACTCACACGTTAACTTTTCTCATTTATATGAAACAAAGGGAAGTAATTTATATGCTCTTGGTTTCCATTTGATGCATCAACACTAATTTCCTTCAATTTCTCGATCTGTGTGCAGAAATACACATGTCTGATCCTTCAAAAGTGGAGGAAAATAAACAGAAATGTCCAAAATATATAATCCTCTCCTACGATCTGTCTTTTGAGGAAAATGAACCTTATTCTCTCGCCAATACACGTCCGGTAACGCTGATACAAGCCCCTGAAAAGTAGACAAAATAAGGAAGGGAAAATGCAAGAAAAAAACATAGTTGTGGAACCAGCCCCATTCTCAAATGTATGAAGGGATAGGGAAACTTGTTAGTTAGTCACTAGAACATGTTTACCAATTATAAGGAGGAATGGTATCATGGTACTGAGTGACACAGACTTTTCACATCTTCAACATGACTCAGTGCTTCTTTCCAAAATCATTAAATAGTGTCCTGAGACACAATGGAGAGATAATCACTGGTAGAGCATTTATTTCCGTATCTTGTAAACTTATTTTCTCATCATTTAACTGTTATGTCATAATATAATGGCTGATTATCTTGTGTTCCACCTAATGATTGTGCCACATGCAAAACAATTATTAATTGGGGTATGAGAAGTGTCGGCACCTGATGGAGAGTAAACCTAAATAACCAGCATGGCCATTCAGATCAAGACAAGGCACTGCAAACTATTAACTCAATATACAGGAAATTTTCTGCCAACACTTCAATGAGTATGAAGGGTGATACAACTGGTCCATCATCAGACACAATCTGCATATCTATGTTATGTTGAACATTGGATGTTTGAGTTATGTTTTTCAACAATCTCCTTTACAGGTGGAAATACAGGAAATACAACAGGTAAGAGCCGTAGATTTCACAATCATTCTTCCACGATGCAGTGATATGATGTTTGGGTATTGAAGTATTTCATGTGGTTCTTATCTTAAAAATTCCTCTGTGGAAATCTCACAATTTTCAAGCAAGCAACTCAACAATGTTGACTTGGTAACACTGAATTACGGCAGCTAAACTTAAATCGGGGCATCTCCCCTGCCGGATGGAAGTGTAAGTGCTATGAATCAATATGGTCATAAGACGGCTCTTAACGTCAATACAGTCAGATGCAAATTGATTACATTTTGCCAATATTCTATTCAATTGCCATTAAGAGAAGTCTTTCAATCAGAGAATTTCGAAGCAGATATCTGGTCTTGAAAACATACTCTTCACGGCATTGATTATGCCATATGGTGAATGTTATGTTCACCTGCTTCACAAGAATGCTAGCTGAAATGAAATTTCAAACAGTCGTGACTGAAATTCAGTTTTCTGCTTCACCACTTCAATGGCACAGGATACATCCTCTTTCAGTCTCTATGTTGTGTTTTCAAGATATGAGACACTTAACCAAAAGTGTCCCAGAATCTTAGGATGATGTGCCTTGGGTGCATTCTGAATGACATTCAAAATTTTGCATCTGAGAATCCCATTATACCATTTATATTATTCTCTTTCACAGAAACTACATCACCCCCCACATCAGTTACAATGACAGGTAAGTTTGTTCTTATTGCTCTGGATGGAATAGACCAAATTAATTATACGTCATTTTTTGGTTGCAGTTCATGTTGGGAACTTTCTTTAAAGTGCTCAATTCACACACATGAACCATGTTTCCACTCACACGTTAACTTCTCCCATTTATATGAAACAAAGGGAAGTAATTTATATGCTCTTGGTTTCCATTTGATGCATCAACACTAATTTCCTGTCAATATCTCGATCTGTGTGCAGAAATACACATGACTGATCCTTCAAAAGTGGAGGAAAATAAACAGAAATGTCCAAAATATACAATCCTTTCCTACGATCTGTAATTTGAGGAAAATGAACCTTATTCTCTCGCCAATACATATAAGGCAACACTGATGCAAGCCCCTGAAAAGTAGACAAAATAAGGAAGGGAAAATGCATGAAAAAATCATAGTTGTGCAACCACCCCCATTCTCAAATATATGAAGGGATAGAGAAACTTGATAGTTAGTTACTAGAACATGTTTACATGTTGTAAGGAGGAATGGTATCATGGTACTGAGTGACACAGACTTTACGCATCTTCAACATGTCTCAGTGCTTCTTTCCAAAATTATTAAATAGTGTCCTGAGACACAATGGAGAGATAATCACTTGTGGAGCCTTTATTTCCGTATCTTGTAAACTTATTTTCTCATCATTTAACTGTCATGTCATATTATAATGGCTGATTATCTCGTGTTCCACCTAATGATTGTGCCACATGCACAACAATTATTAACTGGGGTATGAGAAGTGTCGGCACCTGATGGAGAGTAAACTAAATAACCAGCATGGCCATTCAGATCAAGACAAGGCACTGCAAACTATTAACTCAATATACAGGAAATTTTCTGCCAACACTTCAATGATTATGAAGGGTGATACAACTGGTCCATCATCAGACACAATCTGCATATCTATGTTATGGTGAACATTGGATGTTTGAGTTATGTTTTTCAACAATCTCCTTTACAGGTGGAAATACAGGAAATACAACAGGTAAGAGCCGTAGATTTCACAATCATTCTTCCACGATACAGTGATATGGTGTTTGGGTATTGAAGTATTTCATGTGGTTCTTATCTTAAAAAATCCTCTGTGGAAATCTCACGATTTTCAAGCAAGCAACTCAACAATGTTGACTTGGTAACACTGAATTATGGCAGCTAAGCTTAAATCGGGGCATCTCTCCTGCCAGATGGAATTGTAAGTGCTATAAATCAGTACAGTCATAGGACGGCTCTTAATGTCAATATAGTCAGATGCAAATTGATTACATTTTGCCAATATTCTATTCAATTGCCATTAAGAGAAGTCTTTCAAAAACTTCAATCAGAGATTTTCGAAGCAGAATCAGGACTTGAAAACATACTTTTCACGGCATTGATTATGCCATATGGTGAATGTTATGTTCACCCGCTTCACAAGAATGCTAGCTGAATTGAAATTTCAAACAGTCATGACCGAAATTTAGTTCTCTGCTTCACAACTTCAATGGCACAGGAATACATCCTCTTTCAGTCTCTATGTTGTGTTTTCAAGATATGAGACACTTAACCAAAAGTGTCCCAGAATCTTAGGATGATGTGCCTTGGGTGCATTCTGAATGACATTCAAAATTTTGCATCTGAGAATCCCATTATACCATTTATATTATTCTCTTTCACAGAAACTACATCACCCCCCACATCAGTTACAATGACAGGTAAGTTTGTTCTAATTGCTCTGGATGGAATGGACCAAATTAATTATACGTCATTTTTTGGTTGCAGTTCATGTTGGGAACTTTCTTTAAAGTGCTCAATTCACACACATGAACCATGTTTCCACTCACACGTTAACTTCTCCCATTTATATGAAACAAAGGGAAGTAATTTATATGATCTTGGTTTCCTTTTGATGCATCAACACTAATTTCCTGTCAATTTCTCGATCTGTGTGCAGAAATACACATGTCTGATCCTTCAAAAGTGGAGGAAAATAAACAGAAATGTCCAAAATATATAATCCTCTCCTACGATCTGTCTTTTGAGGAAAATGAACCTTATTCTCTCGCCAATACACGTCCGGCAACGCTGATGCAAGCCCCTGAAAAGTAGACAAAATAAGGAAGGGAAAATGCAAGAAAAAAACATAGTTGTGGAACCAGCCCCATTCTCAAATGTATGAAGGGATAGGGAAACTTGTTAGTTAGTCTCTAGAACATGTTTACATGTTGTAAGGAGGAATGGTATCATGGTACTGAGTGACACAGACTTTACACATCTTCAACATGTCTCAGTGCTTCTTTCCAAAATTATTAAATAGTGTCCTGAGACACAATGGAGAGATAATCACTTGTAGAGCCTTTATTTCCGTATCTTGTAAACTTATTTTCTCATCCTTTAACTGTTATGTCATATTATAATGGCTGATTATCTCGTGTTCCACCTAATGATTGTGCCACATGCACAACAATTATTAACTGGGGTATGAGAAGTGTCGGCACCTGATGGAGAGTAAACCTAAATAACCAGCATGGCCATTCAGATCAAGACAAGGCACTGCAAACTATTAACTCAATATACAGGAAATTTTCTGCCAACACTTCAATGATTATGAAGGGTGATACAACTGGTCCATCATCAGACACAATCTGCATATCTATGTTATGGTGAACATTGGATGTTTGAGTTATGTTTTACAACAATCTCCTTTACAGGTGGAAATACAGGAAATACAACAGGTAAGAGTCGTAGATTTCACAATCATTCTTCCACGATGCAGTGATATGATGTTTGGGTATTGAAGTATTTCATGTGGTTCTTATCTTAAAAATTCCTCTGTGGAAATCTCACGATTTTCAAGTAAGCAGCTCAACATTGTTGACTTGGTAACACTGAATTACGGCAACTAAGCTTAAATCGGGGCATCTCCCCTGCCGGATGGAAGTGTAAGTGCTATGAATCAATATGGTCATAAGACGGCCCTTAACGTCAATACAGTCAGATGCAAATTGATTACATTTTGCCAATATTCTATTCAATTGCCATTAAGAGAAGTCTTTCAATCAGAGAATTTCGAAGCAGATATCTGGTCTTGAAAACATACTCTTCACGGCATTGATTATGCCATATGGTGAATGTTATGTTCACCTGCTTCACAAGAATGCTAGCTGAAATGAAATTTTAAACAGTCGTGACTGAAATTCAGTTTTCTGCTTCACAACTTCAATGGCACAGGAATACATCCTCTTTCAGTCTCTATGTTGTGTTTTCAAGATATGAGACACTTAACCAAAGTGTCCCATTATCTTAGGATGATGTGCCTTGGGTGCATTCTGAATGACATTCAAAATTTTGCATCTGAGAATCCCATTATACCATTTATATTATTCTCTTTCACAGAAACTACATCACCCCCCACATCAGTTACAATGACAGGTAAGTTTGTTCTAATTGCTCTGGATGGAATGGACCAAATTAATTATACGTCATTTTTTGGTTGCAGTTAATGTTGGGAACTTTCTTTAAAGTGCTCAATTCATACACATGAACCATGTTTCCACTCACACGTTAACTTCTCCCATTTATATGAAACAAAGGGAAGTAATTTATATGCTCTTGGTTTCCATTTGATGCATCAACACTAATTTCCTGTCAATATCTCGATCTGTGTGCAGAAATACACATGACTGATCCTTCAAAAGTGGAGGAAAATAAACAGAAATGTCCAAAATATACAATCCTTTCCTACGATCTGTAATTTGAGGAAAATGAACCTTATTCTCTCGTCAATACACGTCCGGCAACCCTGATGCAAGCCCTTGAAAAGTAGACAAAATAAGGAAGGGAAAATGCATGAAAAAAACATAGTTGTGCAACCACCCCCATTCTCAAATATATGAAGGGATAGAGAAACTTGATAGTTAGTTACTAGAACATTTTTACATGTTGTAAGGAGGAATGGTATCATGGTACTGAGTGACACAGACTTTACACATCTTCAACATGTCTCAGTGCTTCTTTCCAAAATTATTAAATAGTGTCCTGAGACACAATGGAGAGATAATCACTTGTAGAGCCTTTATTTCCGTATCTTGTAAACTTATTTTCTCATCCTTTAACTGTTATGTCATATTATAATGGCTGATTATCTCGTGTTCCACCTAATGATTGTGCCACATGCACAACAATTATTAACTGGGGTATGAGAAGTGTCGGCACCTGATGGAGAGTAAACCTAAATAACCAGCATGGCCATTCAGATCAAGACAAGGCACTGCAAACTATTAACTCAATATACAGGAAATTTTCTGCCAACACTTCAATGAGTATGAAGGGTGATACAACTGGTCCATCATCAGACACAATCTGCATATCTATGTTATGGTGAACATTGGATGTTTGAGTTATGTTTTACAACAATCTCCTTTACAGGTGGAAATACAGGAAATACAACAGGTAAGAGTCGTAGATTTCACAATCATTCTTCCACGATGCAGTGATATGATGTTTGGGTATTGAAGTATTTCATGTGGTTCTTATCTTAAAAATTCCTCTGTGGAAATCTCACGATTTTCAAGTAAGCAGCTCAACATTGTTGACTTGGTAACACTGAATTACGGCAACTAAGCTTAAATCGGGGCATCTCCCCTGCCGGATGGAAGTGTAAGTGCTATGAATCAATATGGTCATAAGACGGCCCTTAACGTCAATACAGTCAGATGCAAATTGATTACATTTTGCCAATATTCTATTCAATTGCCATTAAGAGAAGTCTTTCAATCAGAGAATTTCGAAGCAGATATCTGGTCTTGAAAACATACTCTTCACGGCATTGATTATGCCATATGGTGAATGTTATGTTCACCTGCTTCACAAGAATGCTAGCTGAAATGAAATTTTAAACAGTCGTGACTGAAATTCAGTTTTCTGCTTCACAACTTCAATGGCACAGGAATACATCCTCTTTCAGTCTCTATGTTGTGTTTTCAAGATATGAGACACTTAACCAAAGTGTCCCATTATCTTAGGATGATGTGCCTTGGGTGCATTCTGAATGACATTCAAAATTTTGCATCTGAGAATCCCATTATACCATTTATATTATTCTCTTTCACAGAAACTACATCACCCCCCACATCAGTTACAATGACAGGTAAGTTTGTTCTAATTGCTCTGGATGGAATGGACCAAATTAATTATACGTCATTTTTTGGTTGCAGTTAATGTTGGGAACTTTCTTTAAAGTGCTCAATTCATACACATGAACCATGTTTCCACTCACACGTTAACTTCTCCCATTTATATGAAACAAAGGGAAGTAATTTATATGCTCTTGGTTTCCATTTGATGCATCAACACTAATTTCCTGTCAATATCTCGATCTGTGTGCAGAAATACACATGACTGATCCTTCAAAAGTGGAGGAAAATAAACAGAAATGTCCAAAATATACAATCCTTTCCTACGATCTGTAATTTGAGGAAAATGAACCTTATTCTCTCGTCAATACACGTCCGGCAACGCTGATGCAAGCCCTTGAAAAGTAGACAAAATAAGGAAGGGAAAATGCATGAAAAAAACATAGTTGTGCAACCACCCCCATTCTCAAATATATGAAGGGATAGAGAAACTTGATAGTTAGTTACTAGAACATTTTTACATGTTGTAAGGAGGAATGGTATCATGGTACTGATTGACAGAGACTTTACGCATCTTCAACATGACTCAGTGCTTCTTTCCAAATTTATTAAATAGTGTCCTGAGACACAATGGAGAGATAATCACTTGTAGAGCCTTTATTTCCGTTTCTTGTAAACTTATTTTCTCATCATTTAACTGTTATGTCATATTATAATGGCTGATTATCTCGTGTTCCACCTAATGATTGTGCCACATGCACAACAATTATTAACTGGGGTATGAGAAGTGTCGGCACCTGATGGAGAGTAAACCTAAATAACCAGCATGGCCATTCAGATCAAGACAAGGCACTGCAAACTATTAACTCAATATACAGGAAATTTTCTGCCAACACATCAATGAGTATGAAGGGTGATACAACTGGTCCATCATCAGACACAATCTGCATATCTATGTTATGTTGAACATTGGATGTTTGAGTTATGTTTTACAACAATCTCCCTTACAGGTGGAAATACAGGAAATACAACA
The DNA here is from genome assembly GCF_036971445.1 of Narcine bancroftii. Lineage (NCBI taxonomy): Eukaryota > Metazoa > Chordata > Chondrichthyes > Torpediniformes > Narcinidae > Narcine > Narcine bancroftii. The sequence continues at coordinate 286,771,124 of NC_091472.1, forward strand.
GGTAAGAGCCGTAGATTTCACAATCATTCTTCCACGATGCAGTGATATGATGTTTGGGTATTGAAGTATTTCATGTGGTTCTTATCTTAAAAATTCCTCTGTGGAAATCTCACGATTTTCAAGCAAGCAGCTCAACAATGTTGACTTGGTAACACTGAATTACGGCAGCTAAGCTTAAATCGGGGCATCTCCCCTGCCGGATGGAAGTGTAAGTGCTATGAATCAATATGGTCATAAGACGGCTCTTAACGTCAATACAGTCAGATGCAAATTGATTACATTTTGCCAATATTCTATTCAATTGCCATTAAGAGAAGTCTTTCAATCAGAGAATTTCGAAGCAGATATCTGGTCTTGAAAACATACTCTTCACGGCATTGATTATGCCATATGGTGAATGTTATGTTCACCTGCTTCACAAGAATGCCAGCTGAAATGAAATTTCAAACAATCATGACTGAAATGAGTTTTCTGCTTCACAACTTCAATGGCACAGGAATACATCCTCTTTCAGTCTCTATGTTGTGTTTTCAAGATATGAGACACTTAACCAAAAGTGTCCCATTATCTTCGGATGATGTGCCTTGGGTGCATTCTGAATGACATTCAAAATTTTGCATCTGAGAATCCCATTATACCATTTATATTATTCTCTTTCACAGAAACTACATCACCCCCCACATCAGTTACAATGACAGGTAAGTTTGTTCTAATTGCTCTGGATGGAATGGACCAAATTAATTATACGTCATTTTTTGGTTGCAGTTCATGTTGGGAACTTTCTTTAAAGTGCTCAATTCACACACATGAACCATGTTTCCACTCACACGTTAACTTCTCTCATTTATATGAAACAAAGGGAAGTAATTTATATGCTCTTGGTTTCCATTTGATGCATCAACACTAATTTCCTTCAATTTCTCGATCTGTGTGCAGAAATACACATGTTTGATCCTTCAAAAGTGGAGGAAAATAAACAGAAATGTCCAAAATATATAATCCTCTCCTACGATCTGTCTTTTGAGGAAAATGAACCTTATTCTCTCGCTAATACACGTCCGGAAACGCTGATGCAAGCCCCTGAAAAGTAGACAAAATAAGGAAGGGAAAATGCAAGAAAAAAACATAGTTGTGGAACCAGCCCCATTCTCAAATGTATGATGGGATAGGGAAACTTGTTAGTTAGTCTCTAGAACATGTTTACATGTTGTAAGGAGGAATGGTATCATGGTACTGAGTGACACAGACTTTACACATCTTCAACATGTCTCAGTGCTTCTTTCCAAAATTATTAAATAGTGTCCTGAGACACAATGGAGAGATAATCACTTGTAGAGCCTTTATTTCCGTATCTTGTAAACTTATTTTCTCATCATTTAACTGTTATGTCATATTATAATGGCTGATTATCTCGTGTTCCACCTAATGATTGTGCCACATGCACAACAATTATTAACTGGGGTATGAGAAGTGTCGGCACCTGATGGAGAGTAAACCTAAATAACCAGCATGGCCATTCAGATCAAGACAAGGCACTGCAAACTATTAACTCAATATACAGGAAATTTTCTGCCAACACATCAATGAGTATGAAGGGTGATACAACTGGTCCATCATCAGACACAATCTGCATATCTATGTTATGGTGAACATTGGATGTTTGAGTTATGTTTTACAACAATCTCCTTTACAGGTGGAAATACAGGAAATACAACAGGTAAGAGTCGTAGATTTCACAATCATTCTTCCACGATGCAGTGATATGATGTTTGGGTATTGAAGTATTTCATGTGGTTCTTATCTTAAAAATTCCTCTGTGGAAATCTCACGATTTTCAAGTAAGCAGCTCAACATTGTTGACTTGGTAACACTGAATTACGGCAACTAAGCTTAAATCGGGGCATCTCCCCTGCCGGATGGAAGTGTAAGTGCTATGAATCAATATGGTCATAAGACGGCCCTTAACGTCAATACAGTCAGATGCAAATTGATTACATTTTGCCAATATTCTATTCAATTGCCATTAAGAGAAGTCTTTCAATCAGAGAATTTCGAAGCAGATATCTGGTCTTGAAAACATACTCTTCACGGCATTGATTATGCCATATGGTGAATGTTATGTTCACCTGCTTCACAAGAATGCTAGCTGAAATGAAATTTCAAACAGTCATGACCAAAATTGAGTTCTCTGCTTCACAACTTCAATGGCACAGGAATACATCCTCTTTCAATCTCTATGTTGTGTTTTCAAGATATGAGACACTTAACCAAAAGTGTCCCATTATCTTAGGATGATGTGCCTTGGGTGCATTCTGAATGACATTCAAAATTTTGCATCTGAGAATCCCATTATACCCTTTATATTATTCTCTTTCACAGAAACTACATCACCCCCCACATCAGTTACAATGACAGGTAAGTTTGTTCTTATTGCTGTGGATGGAATAGACCAAATTAATTATACGTCATTTTTTGGTTGCAGTTCATGTTGGGAACTTTCTTTAAAGTGCTCAATTCACACACATGAACAATGTTTGCGCTCACATGTTAACTTATCTCTTTTATAACAAAAACAAGGTGAAATAAATTAAATACACTTTGTTTCCATTTCAAATTTCAACACTAATTTCCTCTCAATATCTACATCAGGATGTAGAAATACACCTGACTGATCCTTCAAAAATGGAGGAAAATGAACAGAAATGTCCAACATTTACATTCTTTTTCTACGATCCTTAAATTGAGGAAAATGAATGTTATTCTTTCATCAACTACGTATCCCTCAAAACTTATGCAGGGCCCTGAAAAGAAAACGATGTATGATGTCAAAATAAAGAAGGGAAAATTCAAGAAAAAAACATGGTTGTTGAACCTTCCCCATTCTCAAATGTATGAAGGTATTGGGAAACTTGATAGTTAGTTATTAGAACATGTTCACATGTTGCAAGGAGGAATGGTGTTGTCATGCTGCGTGACACAGACTTTTCACATCCTCAACATGAATCAGTACTTCTTTCCAAAAGTATTAAATAGCGTCCTGAAGCACAATGGAGGGATAATCACTTGTAGAGCCTTAATTTCCATTTCTTGGAAACTTATATTCTCATCATTTAGCTGTTATGTCATAATATAATGGCTGATTATCTCGTGTTCCACCTAATGATTGTTTCACATGGGCAACAATCATCTTGGGTATGAGAAGAGTCGGCAGAAACCTCTTTGTCTGAAAACCCTTGAATCTATGTCATGATCCATTCATGTCCTCTGGTCTTCTTGATGAACATAAAAGAGCCTTCTGTTTATAAGCTGCAGAAATTCTGTACTCATCCCCAAAATATTTTTCTGGCAACCACTTGGTCATTGTAAATCCTTGATACAGAGCCCTCTGCTGGCAACTATTTACAAGTTCTTGCGCTTGTCCACTCATGAGCTGAAACAAATCAATAGACAATAGACAATAGACAATAGGAGCTGGAGTAGGCCCTTCGGCCCGTCGAGCCAGCACCGCCATTTTACAGATCATGGCTGATCACTACCATCAGTACCCCTTTCCAGCCTTATCCCCATAACCCTTAACTCTTTTGCCCACTAGAGTCTTATCTAACTCTCTTTTGAACATAATCAGCGAATCTGCCTCTACCACCCTCTGTGGCAGAGCATTCCACAGATTCACACTTCTCTGGGTAAAAAAATGTTTTCTCATCTCCGTCCTAAAGGGCCTACCCTGTATTCTTAAACTATGCCCTCTAGTCCTCGTCTCCCCCATCATTGGGAACAAGTAATCAGACTTCACCCTGTCTATCCCCCTGATGATTTTGTATACCTCAACCATGTCCCCCCTCAACCTTCTAAACTCCATCGGATACAAGTCCAGTTTTTCTAGCCTTTCAGCATATGTCAACCCCGCCATCCCTGGAACTAACCTTGTAAATCTGCGCTGCACACCCTCTATAGCTAGTATGTCCTTCCTCAAAATTGGAGACCAGAACTGGACGCAATACTCCAGGTGGGGTCTCACCAGGGCCCTGTACAACTGCAGAAGGGCGTCTCTGTTCCTATACTCCAATCCCCTCTTTATGAAAGCCAACATGCTATTAGCCTTTTTCACAGCTTTCTGAACCTGCATGCTAGTCTTCAGTGACTGTGAACAAGTACTCCCAGATCCATTTGCTCCTCCCCACTCCCTAGCTTGTCTCCATTTAAATAATACTCAGCTTTCCTATTATTGCCCCCAAAATGGATAACCTCACATTTGCTTACATTGAACGTCATCTTCCATTCAGCAGCCCACTCCCCCAACCTGTCCAAATCCCTTTGCATTTTCCTGACATCCTCCTCACACCCCACACCGCCACCCAGTTTTGTGTCATCTGCAAATTTTCTCAAGTTATTAATAATCCCCTCATCCAAATCATTTACATAAATTACAAACATCTGAGGACCCAATACCGATCCCTGCGGCACTCCACTCGTCACATCCTGCCATCCTGAAAAAGACCCGCTTACCCCAACCCTCTGTTTCCTATTTCTTAACCAATTTCCTATCCATGTCAGCACCTTACCTCCAATACCATGCTCCCTGATCTTGCCCACTAGTCTCCCGTGCGGTACCTTATCAAAGGCCTTCTGGAAGTCCAAATACACCACATCCACTGGCTCTCCCAAGTCCACCCTCTTTGTCACATCCTCAAAAAATTCCAGAAGGTTAGTCAAGCATGACTTACCCTTAAGGAATCCATGCTGACTAGCCCTTATACTATTATTTCTGCCTAAGTGTTCTGCTATTACTCCTTTTATGATAGACTCCAATATCTTCCCCACCACCGACGTCAGGCTGACCGGTCTATAATTTCCCGTTTTCTCCCTCCCTCCCTTCTTAAAAATTGGCACCACATCAGCCACTCTAAACAATGCTCTGAGCTGTGACTTCTAATTTCAATGCTGCATTCAAACTTTTCATAAATCCTTGGAATTGAAGTAGGTCACCGTCAAAAATTGGAATTTTTATCTTGGGTTGAGAAGAGAGTGTTTTTCAATGAATTAACAATTTAGCCATTTCATCCTGTCTTGTTATCCCTATGTTTGCATTACTTTATTCACATGTATTTCTGCTTTTTTGCCATGAATGCCTGGTATGATCCTATAAGAGATGGCATTTGGCTCCTATCTTTGTCCAATGTGGCCATCATCAGTGTTTGATCTCTGGCTCCTTGTATCCACCTTATTAATTCACGATCTGTTTCAAGACCAAGTCTGTTGCATTGGGTCTGCATCGAGTCTTAATCTGCTTAGTCCTTGGCCAAGCACTTCATGTGGTTCTATCTCTAGCTCAGCCCCTCCTCTGCCTGGTACAAGACCAAGTATGAATTGTGTCTGTAGCACTGACTCTGTATCATCTTAACCTGCTTAGTCATTGACCAAGTGCTTCTTGGGGCTCTATCTCTGGCTCAGTCCCTGTCTATTTCAGGACCAAGCATGTCTGGCTGCTGTAGCACTAGTTCAGTTTTGTACCTAGACCAGTCTATTTCAAGACCAGGCCCTTGGCTGTGGTTTTAACGCTGTGGCTTTGGTGTCTAATAGATTCCTTTCTTGGAGTTCTTCATCAAAACATGATGTCTTTGATAATTTACTCCAAGCACCAGATACCCAATGAATTTTCCAGTGCTTGTGACCTGGCCTCATTAGTAGCAATTTCTTTGTCCAGTTCCAGTTGCTTCTTTTTCCTTTTTTAGGTCTATTTCCTCCATTTTTAGCTCCTCCTCTTGCAGCATCTCCTCTGTTTGTTGCTCCCATGTCCATCTTATCTGCTCCTCCTTATCTTCAAAATTCAATTCAGCATTTTCCTTTCCATTTTAAGAGCTGTTGCCTCTGTTTCAATCTTTAAACAAATAGATTCCACACTTGAAACTCTGGAGCTTGCTCAAGAGTTCCTTCTACTGGAAATATTTGACACTCTATCGTGTAAGTCCAATGATACTTCAATCTCTGACAATGTCTCCATCTTCGAATTTTCATCCTTCACACCACAGTCCTGTGGCATGGCTACAGCCACTCTTGAGAATTCAGTGTCCAATTCTATTAATGATTTTTGTAGTAATTCTGAGAGTGGTGTATCCCACACAACTGCTTTCTTTTCCTTATCTATGTCTTCCATCAATCTTGCTTGGAGATTCTTTTTGTTTCCCTTTGTACCTAATTTCCACTTTTGCAATTCTATTACAAGTTCTGTTACTTTCATGTTCTCGACATATAGTTCCTTCGCAATTGCCTCTGGCCTTTTAGCAGCTGCCGCTGCTATCTTTTTTATTGTGTCATTCATTGCACTCAGATATCAACATGCACAACAAATTTTCTAAAAAACCAAAAATGTTCATCGGACAAGCAGCCATGCCTCAAACCATGTTCTAATTTGTAATAAACATAGAATGCTTATTACTTCATACAATGGTTTTGATTGTTATATTTCTTTTTCCGAGTTGCTCTAGACCCAATTGTTACTGAAATATTTTGCTTGAGAAAAATTGTCATTGGCCCATTTCCTTTGGAGTTATGAAACCGTGCACATAACGAGTCAATTAGGGACGATTAAAACAGTGGTTTTCAACATTTTTCTTTCCACCCACACACCACCTTAAGAAACCCCTTACTAATCACACAGCACCGATGGCACAGGGGAAACTTAATGTGGTATGTAAAAGTGGAAAGAAAAAGATTGTGAATCACTGCCCTAAACCAGTGTGGTTATTACAAGTGCATTGAAATGACCAAAGTTAATTAGAAATTAAATTACATGAACTTGAAAATCAGAGTACTTGTTATGTCATCACCTAACATTATGAACAGGACAGTTTCATATTTAGTTTTGTAATACCGATATTCTGTCTTACAGTCACAACCTCAGCAAGCACAACAGGTAAGATCTCTGTTTCCATTCTAATCATTGCATTGTGCATTAATATGACCTTTGATCATCAGAAAATAAATTGCTTGATCTTGGTACTTCAGAATATTTTCTCTTCAGAATTCTAACCAATACATGGCACAATGTGAGATGAGAAAGAATTTATTTGACAGCTTTGTAGAAGTGTTCAATTTTATCAGTATTGTTCCTTTTCATTCCTATAAAATAATTTTTAACCATTTGTTACTTTTGATCAGGTGAGGAATTTCCTTTTCCAGAAAAGATGAATGATCACTCACAAGCTGAATGTCACTAAAAAGAAGATTCTCGATCTTTTTCATATCAATTTTAAATGACTTCCTTAATTGTTCAGATGGAACGTTGGATTAACATATTCCTGCAAATTATTTGGTGTATCTCCAAAGAAAGAAACAACAAAACATTCCCATTTCCTCTTTCTTTTACATTTGCTTTCTGAGCTGAGTTTCAAGACTTTGCTTTCACTAAAGCATATGAAGCAAATGAGAAGATTGGTCTTGCACTTAACATTCTCAGACCAAAGTTTTCTACTAACCTGCCTCTCCTGCAACCTTCTGCCCACTGACAACAATATTTTGCAAGATGCAGGAAAACATGGAGCAAATAACATATTGCAGAAATCATCTGTCTGTTAAGACAGCCATCAAATGATGAAATTTACCACAATCTTTCATGTGTCAACACAGACTTTGATCGATTGGTTGATCAAGATCTCAAACATGGCACAAAACATACAGTCTACCCGTCAGTTACTTAATTAGTTTGCTTACTGGGAGTAGGTTAAGATGAACATGGTGGAGAGTTACAAGAATGCTTTACTATGTAAACAAATGCAGATTCCATTTGAATCATTATCCTATTGGGAATCTGACATGTGAATAAGAATTTTTCTGTACATTTGGATATGATAAAGACATTCTTCATAAGAAAACTTAGAGTGTATGATTTTAAAATGCTAGTGTAGGATATTCACAGCATTAATTCAGAAATATTTTATGACATTTAGATTTAAAGATTCAGGGCAAACAAAAATGGAATTGAAATGTCTATCAAAAATTGCTTCATGAGGGACCAGGAATTTAATAAATAATTTAATAGATATTAATAAGGAAAAAGAAATAGAATACACTGCAAAGATCAGATCAAGAAGCATCTGCAGAAAGAGGAACATACTATACTTATTGTTTCAGGTCAGAGACGCTTCAGAAGTCCACAGATGCAACCTGCTGACATTTTTATAATATACACAGAAAATGCTGGAAGCATTCATCATGTCCTGTAGCATTTGTGGAAAGAGAAAAAGGGTTAACATTACAGGTTCAAGATGCATTAGAGGACTAACATATGAACTCGTTTTTCCTTCCACAATTGCTGGATGGCATGATAAATGAAAAATCTGATTTTCATCTCAGATTTTTGTCATCTATCAACAGTTTGACTTCCAGCAAATATTCATAAAAGAGTTTGCAAATTCACAAAGGCTAAAAAGCATTATAAGTTTTGTAAGAATTAATATTCACTTCAGGTAAAAGATCTGCAAAAAAATAGAAAATTGCTCAAAGCATTGGTTAAATCTTATTGTGCATCACATGTTAATTATTTGGAAGATACCTAATCTGTGGCAGAGGCTACTTATTAGGTTGGTAATAATGATGGAACTTTCAGCAATGGTCATCAATTAAAAAAAAACATTGTTGTATTCACTGTGTGTTTAAGTGGAATTGTTGCAAAAATTACAATAGTTTCCTTTGGAAAAAATATAGGCAGTTACAGAATGCAAAGTAGGCATTTTGTCGGATTTAGAAATATATGGTTATTGGAAGAATAGACGTCAGTCTTTCTATTTAAAATACTTTTTGAGTATGAAATGTATTGTAATGCCATCAACTAAAAAATATTATTTAATATTCTGATCATTTTCTCTTAATATTTAGAACAAATTTCTTTTGCAGCAATGATTGCTCAATCCACAACAGATGTTTCATATTACTGTCTGTGATGTAATTTCAGACAATAAAATAAAATAAATAGTTGAATAATAAAAAGAAAGGGCGCATGTAGGATCAATTGAGTTTTCTATGAACTGGAGCAAAATATAACCAGTTGGAGGAATTTAGTGGAACAATTTAGTGGAGGCAAATGGAGAGTCCTGCATCATGCAATTTCTAGGCATTTGTACCTGATATTTGGAACAATGTTGAATGGATACTGGGGCAAGATTCTGATGTTAATTTCTAAGAGATAAAATATAATTAGTTAATTTAGGCTACATTTAATCTCAATAATTTCTTCTTCTAGCTCCAGACTGTTCATCAATCAATTGTGGCAACCAAGCAGAATGCATGCTCACAGTTCATGGCTATATGTGCGTATGTGTCTTTGGCTTTTACAAGCAAAATGATACTTGTGTGGAAGGTAAGTGTGTAAAATGTTGTACTTTGAATGATGCAAACTGCTGCTATTATTTGAAAACATTGCAATATGAAGTGCTTCCAAGCAAGATAGTATTTAGAATTCTAAATTTTATTTTAAAAATACCCTGTACCAACAAAAACTATTAAAAGATTAACATAATATTAAAGCCGTGTTCTACTCGAAAGAAGAAACACATGTCATGTAGTCAGGTTAAGCTCTGAGTTTTATTTGGGTTCAGGCCGACTTTTATACTTGCACTGTTCCTGCCGTGGCCCCCCCCTTGGCTGATGTCACACCATGCATAACAAAAGCGGGTTTCCCTGCACAGGTACTTTCCTGCATAACAATATCCTTCTTCCCTGTGTGCTGTCCCTGTCTGTTAGCTGCACAGCAAGGCCAGCACCATTTTGGGGTTGCTGGTCTTTAAGCTTCCCTTGCCATTCACCAGCCGGTTCACATGTTGGGGCCAGAGCTGCTGCACGAGCTACTGGCCTTTGGTTGTGCTCACCGCCGCAGTGAGCTGTCATATGACATCCCCCCCCCCCCCCAACAGAACTGGCAGCATTGTCCTTGGTGCCCGGAGGCAAATACTCTGCAGCTTTTATTGGCCTGCCTCTTCGGCGTGGTGTTGGTGTCTCAACCGAGCATGCCGGGTCCAGGTATACTGGCTTCAGACTGTCAGGGCTCTGACCTTCAGCTCAAACATGTTGCAGATGACCTGGACAGACCCTCATATGGCCTCTGAAGCAGTCGACAATGTGGATCCCTGTGAGTGAAAACATACTCACATTCCTGGAGGTCCTTGTGTGTCAGTGCCTGGAAGGTGGAATCGGGGCCAGGTTGTCGTCTCTTTCCCTTAGCCTGCTGAAGAACACTGCAGAGTCAACCTGCTGTCCACCTGGGGATGGTACGAATTCTCCTGGGACCACCAGTGGAGCTCAGTAGACGGGTTCAGCCAAAGAAGTGTTGATGTCCTCCTTGGGTACTGTATGGTTTACCAACAGTGCCCATGGTAGCTCGTCTACCCATTTGGGTCCTTGGAGTCTGGTTATGAGCACAGTCTTGAGGTGACTGTGTAAATGTTCCACCAACCCATTGGACTGTGGGTGGTAAGCTATTATGTGATGCAGCTGGGCACCCCACAGGCTGGCAAGGTCAGACAATAAACTAGAGGTGAACAGAGGGGCCCAGTCAGATGTGTTGTGGGACGGTAACCCAAACTGTGTCACCCAGGATGAGATGAGGGCCCTGGCGTACGAGGTTGTAGATTTGTCTGTCAGTGGGCCACCTGGTAAAGTGGTCGACCGTCGTGAACAGATAGCAGAAACCCTGGGATACCGGCAGTTATCCTATTACATCCACATGGATGTGGTCAAATCTTCATTCTGTGGGCTCGGTGCTGAGATGGGGTCTTGGTGTGATGCTGTACCTTAGTTGTTGCACACCTTCACCCACCCTCTGACCTGTTTCCCCAAACCATGCAACGCATATTTTCTGGCTACCAGCCAGACCGTGGTCCTGATGGATGGGTGAGCCAGTCCGTGGATGGAGTCGAAAACCTGTCATCTCCACGCTGCCAGGACAATGGGTCTGACCTGATCGGTGGCCACGTTGCACAGGAGGGTCATGTTACCTGTGCCAACTGGGATGTCCTGGAGCTGCATTCTGGTATTGAGGCATCATCTTGTCTTTCTGCTGCACCTCCACCAGTGCCACAAATTCTACTCCACTTGATAGCGCGTGGATACTTTGTCTGGACAGAACATCGGCCACCATGTTGTTCTTGCTGGAGATGTGCCTTGTATCTGTGGTGCACTCCAAAATGTAAAACATATGTTAATGCTGGCGGACTGACCAGGGGTCTGAGATCTAGGCCAAGGAGAAAGTCAAGGACTTGTGATCTGTGAAAGCTGTGATGGACCTGCCCTCCAGGAAAGACCTGAAGTGGCGGATGGCGAAGTAAGCAGCAGTAGCTATCTGTCGAAAATGCTGTACTTCATTTCTGGAGGCCATAGACGTTTGCTGAAGAAAGCCAGTGGCCACCAACTCCCTTCAATCTGCTGCTCCAGAATTCCTCCAATTGATGTTCCTGAGGCATCCACCATCAGGGCAGTTGGAGCGTCTGACCTGGGATGTGCCAGAACAATGGCAACCACCAGGGCTTCCTTGGCCTTCATGAAGGCTTCTGCTGACTCCTCTTCCTAGGTGATGTCCTTCACCTTGCCTGCCATCCAGGTGAACAAGGGCCACAAGATCCAGGCAGCTGAGGGGATGAACCTGCGATAGAAATTGGATCTCCTGTACTCCCTTCATCCAGTTGTGACTGGGGAACTTCTGAATGTCCTCCATTTTACTGAGTAGTGGTATGGTTCCTTGTGTAGAGGTTGCAGAGTGCACCATATACTCCTGTTGGTTCCTGCTCACCACCAGGATGTCGTCCAGGTATACGAAGGTGCCATCCAGGTCTCGGTCCACTGCGTCCATGAGTCGTTGGAAGGTCTGTGCAGCATTCTTTAGCTCGAATGGCATTCGGAGGAATTTGAAGAGGCCAAATGGGGTGATGATGGCAATCTTGGGGATTGCCATCAGGGTGTACTAGGATCTGATGAAATCCCCGCACGACCTCCACCTTGGAGAAAGGCCTTTCCTCATGCAGGTTAGCCATGAAGTCCTGGATGTGCAGCATGGGGTACCAATCCAGTGTTGTGGCCTCGTTGAGCTGGCAGTAGTCACTGTATTGTCTCCAGTTGGTTTGGGTACCAAAGCAGGGGAGAAGCCCATGGGCTGTCAGACCGCCGTACGATGCGGAGCTCCTCCAGCTTCCTGAATTCTCCTTTGCCAGCTGAAGCTTCTCTGGAGGAACGCATCTTGCCCTTGCATGGAGCAGCAGGCCCTGGGTCAGGATGTGGTGCTGTACTCCATGTCGGGGTATCACCATGGTGAATTGGGGGGTGAGCACTGCAAGAAACTCAGCCAGGACCCTGGCGTACTCATTGTCCAAACTCTGTTTGGAGTCCAGGTGGAGTGCTGGGAGCCTGGTGTCTTTAAGAGGGAAGGTTTGAAAAGTCTTGGCGGGAACCTATCCCTTTCCCTTGAGGTCCACTAGCAGGTTGTGGGCGCACAGGAAGTCTGCCCCAAGGAGCAGCTGTTCCACTGTGGCCAGCGTGAACATCCACGAGAAGCTGCCTTCGAACTGCAGTTTGGCCTTGTGGGTACCGAAGGTCAAAATCTTGCTGTTGTTGGCAGCCCTCACTGTGGGCCCCAACTGTGTGTTCTTAGTGTTCTGTTCCAATGAGGGCAGAACGCTGACCTCTGATCCTGTGTCCATGAGGAAATGTCACCCGGACTGGTGAACCCAACCATATGGGAGGCTGTCTTGGTGGCCAGATGTTATGGCCATTAGTGATGGCTGGCCCCAGCATTTCCCTGAAGTGTGCATGGTGGTCTGAACTGACGGGCTCTGGTATCCCATCTTTGGTGGTAGAAACACCACTGGTCATCTGGATCACCTCCTCTGGTGTGCTGCTGTTCTCTTGGCAGCTCTGCACTGGTCTGGCAGCGGGGTTTAGTGATGAGCCCCATGAATGCCAAATACTCTCTCTTCTGTTTACACAGAACGTCTGCTTGTGCTGTGACTTTCCAGGGGTCGCTGAAGTCCGTCTCAGCCAGGAGCAGTTGTATGTCCTCGGGCAATTGCTCCAGGAATGCCTGCTCAAACATGATGCAGGGTTCGTGTTTGTCCAGGAGGGCCAGCAATTCATTCATGAGGGCTGACGGGGGTCTGTCCCCTAGCCTCTCCAGTTGGAACAGATGTTCCCCACTCTCATGCCATGAGAACCCGAAGGTCTTGATCAGCAATTCCTTGAAGGCGGTGTACATGCCTTTCAGTGGGAGCACCTGGATGAAGTTGACCACCCGGCCTGCTGTGTCATGGTCCAGGGTGCACACCATGTGGTAGTACCGGGTGGACTCTGCTGTGACCTGCCAGATCTGGAACTGTGCCACAGCCTGGTCAAACCACATGCACGGTTAAACCACACACATGGTTGATTCATCCAGAAGGTCGGCAGCTTGAGAGCGATGGCATTGACTGCTGCCTGTTCATTCATCGTTGGGTTTAGATGCCGTCTAAACCATTGGGGTCGCCAATTGTAGCCACACGCTACTCAAAAGAACACACACACGCACATATAGGTTAAGCTCTGAGTTTTATTAGGGCTCAGGCCTGACTTTTATACTTGCACTGTTCTCACCATGGCCCCCCTTGGCTGATGTCACAACATGTATAACAAAAGCAGGCTTCCAATGCGCAGGTACTTTCCTGCATAACAATCCCCTACTTCCCCACGCACGTCCTTGACTGTTGGCTGCGCAAGGTCAGTGCCATTTTTGGGACACTGGCTTTTAAGCTGCCCTTGCCATTCACCCGCCGTTTGCTTGTTGAGACCGGTGCTGCTGCACAGGCTGCTGGCCTTTGGTTGCGCTCGCTGCCTGGACCACTGGTTCGATCGCTGCTGCTACTGTATGCTACTTAATTAAGTCCTACTACTATGTGATATGAGATGCTGACTGAAAGGAAGTATGAAATACTTTGAGAGGAATTAATTATGTCTTAATGTTGATTTCAAATTTTCATATTTTTAAATGAAATGAAGATCGTTTTCTGTTGCTTTTGTGCTTGGTAGATATGTTTCAGATGGGTTTAGTTTATTCAACAAATGACCATGGAAAAATGCAAAGAGAAATGTGGAAGAAATTACTATCATTTATAGTTAAATTCACTGGATCTTCAGAAATATAAACATTCAATTCCTTTTGTTTAATATCTAGGCAAGTCCTTTGCTGGAGAGCTCACCATTAATAAGCAATTTAATGAAGAAATGAACGATAAAACATCTGAGGAACATAAGAAACTTTTGGAGGATATTACAAAAGCGGTACATACTGTATTTGTAGGATAAAGTATAATTTGTAGAGTAAGGACAATGAAAGATAAAATTATCTTTTCTTAATGAACTGAAGGTGCAAAATCCTGAAACTTTTCTGCACTACTTTGAGATTTGAAGGCCATAGATTCAGTCCTCCAGTTCTCAAATGGAAGATACCCCAATTTTATTCAAACCATTGTAATTTCCAAAACAAAATTGTCCTTGATGGAGTGGAGAGTAATACCATAATGGTACTAGTGGAATTTACAGCCCTCTGCATCCTTTTCCTGTTCTGTGCGTTGGCACCTCCATATCAGACAGCGAAGCAACCAGTCAGAATGCCCTCCATGCTCCAGGTATATCCAGGTGCTCATCATGTTAATTTACTTCTGTGTGAGTAATTTAAGGGTACATTTGCTCATATCACGAGACATGAATGGGAGCTTCCAAACTCACTACAGGCTGCTTTGACAGCTTCCAAATCCTGTTGAGTGTGCTGTAATAGCTTCTCCTGCATGTTGCTGTTGAGATGTTAATTTACTGGGCAACTCATTAGTGACAGCCCTGGCAGTGCTATATTACTGAAGGAATAATTTTGACAATGACATGACACTCATGATACATTGGCAATTTTTAAAAAGGAGGTGAAGATTTATTCATCAGTAGTTCCCAAAGAGTCTTTGGAGACATCACATTCCACCTAGATCTCTATGATGAACAATGAATTTACAAACTCAAATTTTCCACCATAGGGATATTTGACATTAAGTAGGAAGACCTTCAACCAGATTTTTATGCCAAGACCACTCTTCCTATGGAGATCAAAATCACGTTGACTCTCTTCTTATTTGCCACAGGTTCTCAGCAGTAAATCTCTGTTAGTTAATAGACAATAGACAATAGACAATAGGAGCTGAAGTAGGCCCTTCGGCCCGTCGAGCCAGCTCCGCCATTTTACAGATCATGGCTGATCACTACCATCAGTACCCCTTTCCAGCCTTATCCCCATAACCCTTAACTCCTTTGCCCACTAGAGTCTTATCTAACTCTCTTTCGAACATAATCAGCGAATCTGCCTCTACCACCCTCTATGGCAGAGCATTCCACAGATTCACACTTCTCTGGGTAAAAAAATGTTTTCTCATCTCCATCCTAAAGGGCCTACCCTGTATTCTTAAACTATGCCCTCTAGTCCTCGTCTCCCCCATCATTGGGAACAAGTAATCCGACTTCACCCTGTCTATCCCCCTGATGATTTTGTATACCTCAATCATGTCCCCCCTCATCCTTCTAAACTCCATCGGATACAAGTCCAGTTTTTCTAGCCTTTCAGCATATGTCAACCCCGCCATCCCTGGAACTAACCTTGTAAATCTGTGCTGCACACCCTCTATAGCTAGTATGTCCTTCCTCAAAATTGGAGACCAGAACTGGACGCAATACTCCAGGTGGGGTCTCACCAGGGCCCTGTACAACTGCAGAAGGGCATCTCTGTTCCTATACTCCAATCCCCTCTTTATGAAAGCCAACATGCTATTAGCCTTCTTCACAGCTTTCTGAACCTGCATGCTAGTCTTCAGTGACCGGTGAACAAGTACTCCCAGATCCATTTGCTCCTCCCCACTCCCTAGCTTGTCTCCATTTAAATAATACTCAGCTTACCCCAACCCTCTGTTTCCTATTTCTTAACCAATTTCCTATCCATGTCAGCACCTTACCTCCAATACCATGCTCCCTGATCTTGCCCACTAGTCTCCCGTGCGGTACCTTATCAAAGGCCTTCTGGAAGTCCAAATACACCACATCCACAGGCTCTCCCAAGTCCACCCTCTTTGTCACATCCTCGAAAAATTCCAGAAGGTTAGTCAAGCATGACTTACCCTTAAGGAATCCATGCTGACTAGCCCTTATACTATTATTTCTGCCTAAGTGTTCTGCTATTACTCCTTTTATGATAGACTCCAATATCTTCCCCACCATCGATGTCAGGCTGACCGGTCTATAATTTCCCGTTTTCTCCCTCCCTCCCTTCTTAAAAATTGGCACCACATCAGCCACTCTCCAATCCTCAGGGACCTCCCCCGAATCTATGACACTTTGGAAAATGTCGACCAGTGCTTCCACAATTTCCATAGCAACTTCTTTAAGCACCCTGGGATGCAGCCCATCAGGCCCTGGGGGTTTATCAGCCCTCAGTCCCAACAATTTACTCACAACCTCCTGTTTCTGGATCCGAATATCCATTAGATCCCCTACTTCCCCAGGAAAGTTCCCCAAGTCTCTTGACACCGCATGACCATTACCCCCTAACTGACCATAACCTATATCCTCCTTGGTGAAGACAGTTGCAAAGTATTTGTTAAATTCCTCAGCCATCTCCTTGTTTCCGGTAATAATTTCACCCTTTTCCATTCTTAATGGACCAATTTTGGACCGAACCAATTTCTTCCTCTTCACATATTTAAAAAAGCTTTTGCTATCCTCCATTATATTATTTGCTAATTTCCTCTCGTACTTAATTTTCCCCTCTCTTATGACTTTTTTAGTTACCCTCTGATGCTCTTTGAAGGTTTCCCAATCCTCTAACTTCCCACTCCGCTTCGCTATCCTATACATACTCCCTTTGGATTTGATATTACACTTGATTTCATTAGTTAGCCACGGCTGCCATTTGCATCTCCTAGAGCCTTTCCTCCACTTTAGAATAAATTTGTCCTGAAACCTGTGAAAAATGTCCAAAAATACCTGCCATTTTTCCCCAGTTGTCCTCCCAGCTAGTGTATCTTTCCATTTTATTTTGGCTAGCTCCTCCCTCATAGCTGCATAATCCCCTTTATTTAACTGCAGTACAGATGCTTCCGATTTCCTTTCTTTTTCCCTTTCTAATTGCAGCTCAAAAGCAACCATACCATGGTCACTATTCCCTAATGGCTCCCCTACATCGAGGTCACTTATTAACTCTGTGTCACTGCACAGCACCAAGTCCAGAATCGACTTCCCCCGGTAGGTCCCTCCACTAGCTGCTCCAAGAAAGTATCTCGTAGACATTCAATAAACTCAGTCTCTTGTGCTCCTGTCCCCGTCTGATTATCCCAGTCCACCTTCATGTTAAAGTCCCCCATAACTACTGTATTGCTACCACTTTGACATGCTACTCTTAATTCCTGATTTATACTTCTACTGATATCTAAGCTACTTTTCGGAGGCCTGTAAATGACCCCCATTATGGTCCTCATGCCTTTACAATTTATTAATTCTAAGACCCCACCTGTTTCAATGTCTTTCCTTTCAAACACCTGAATTTCATTTCTTACCAACAGAGCTACCCCACCTCCTCTTCCTAACTTTCTGTCTTTTCTATAGGACGTGTACCCTAGAACATTTATTTCCCAATCCTGCCCTTCCCGCAGCCATGTCTCCGTTACTCCGACAATATCATAACCTCCCATTGCCATTTGCGCCTCAAGCTCATCCATTTTATTCCTTACACTCCGTGCATTCATACACAATACCTTGATACCATATCTCCTTTCTCCCTCCACCTTTGTTCTCGATGCACGCCCCTACTCTCCTATTCTTTTTAGTTCCCTTTTTCCTTATTGTTTCACCGTCTAACGGAAGCACCCCTATATTCTCCCAATTTGCCACATCAGAGATATTTCTATGCACTGCAGCTGTGAAATAATTGATTCATTTATTTGGATTTCAGTGAAAAATAGGTGGCATG
Source organism: Narcine bancroftii (assembly GCF_036971445.1). Lineage (NCBI taxonomy): Eukaryota > Metazoa > Chordata > Chondrichthyes > Torpediniformes > Narcinidae > Narcine > Narcine bancroftii. The sequence goes on from NC_091472.1 coordinate 286,789,134, forward strand.
TCCACTCCTGGGATATGTCAGCATTGCTAGCTTCCCGCAAGGGCAATCTGCTATTGACTGCACTCATTTGCCCCCTGAGTGGCTCCTACGATGAGCCTCAACCTCATCATCAACAGGAAAGCTTTCTACTCCCTCAGTGGGCAGTATGTTCTGGATAATAAGACGAATTTCCTCCCAATAAATGCCTTGCTTTCGGGAACCACACAAGGTTCTGTGGGGGAGAGTTCTGTTTGACATTTAAGCAACCGAAAGTGCATAGTGGGATGGATCTTGGAGCAGGAGTTTCCCTTCCTTCTTTGGCAGTTCAGACTCTGTACTCTCCCCACCACTGAAACTGACCCTTGATATTCAAAAGATCAATCACTATAGCAAAAACACATCCATCCTCCTCCAGGTGTAATCGTATTGCCTGCATCAGTCCAAGGCTGTCCCACAATGCAGTTCAAGCAGATGAAGAAACATCATTGATACACAGTGCATTCCGTTCCATCTTGGCGTTGGTTCCAGAGGACCTAGATACTGAGGGTCATGAACCAAGGCATGAAGTGCAGCAGAAACAAGACAACTCATGGCTATAGCTCTTGTCAGCATCCACACTTCCCAGTAGAATCCATTGGATATCCTTTGTTGGTCCTTATTTCTGGGAGTAAAGCATCTCACTGCTGTTACATGTTGGGTTTTGGTCAATTTTGGAATGTTTTTATGGTTTCCAGTTTGGCAATAGCACCAAACGCAGGTGATATTTTAGGCATTGAGAATGACACGATCCAATTTCTAGCCAATTTTTTTTCAAATCAAAGTAATGCAAATAAACTATAGGAGAAAAAGAAGAAATGTAAACCAATTATTTTATAATCAGTAAAGTATTTGTCTTTGAATTAAACAGATACTGGAAAAGTATCCAATATTGTTTGAAATTCTTTTTTTTTGCAGTCTAACAAGTCTTTCTTCAAATTTGGCTATAAGTCAACTTTTATAATTAGTGTAAGGTAAGGAAGAAATTAAATAAAACATTTAGACAATCTCTTCAACATTATTATTGTTAACAGAAAGGAAACAAATGCTCCAATTTAAATGATGGACTAACAAAATAGGCCAGATATTTGAAAATAAAATATTGTCAATATTGTAAATCTGTGGAAAGATCGACTGGCCTCAGCAAGGTAGAGGTCAGTGCGCCAGATCACAACAGTGCCACCCTTGACTGTGGGTTTGATGGTGAATTTGGGTTTGTTGCAGAGTGAGTGGAGGGTACAATGTTCAGAGGAAGTAAGATTAGAATATGAGAGGGGTATGGTGAATTTAAGATGGTGGTGCTGTTGTGGTCTGGTGCACTGACCTCTACCTTGCTGAGGCCAGACAACAGCTCATACATACCTCCTCCTACCTACCCCCTCCCACAGGACTCCACCATAGCACATCAAGCCACTGTCTCCAAATTCATCACCTCTGGCCAGCTCCCTCCCACGGCCACCAGCCTCATTGTCTCCCATCCCTGGACTGCTCGTTTCTGTCTTCTACCCAAGATACACAAACCCAACCATTCGGGTAGGCCCATTGTTTCTGCCTGCTTTTTCCCCGCCGATCTAGTTTCATCTTACCTTGACTTTGTCTTTTCTCCCCTGGTCTAATCCTTCCCTAACTACATCCGTAGTACCTCACATGCCCTCCATCACTTCAGTGGCTTCAGATTCCCCAAAATGGACCGCCTCATCTTTATGATGGATGTCCAATTCATTTTTTACCTCCATCCCCCTGTGATAGTACAGATTCTATCACCAATGTGTATATGTACAGATTATAGTGTAGGATGACTGTGATTGGCTGAGAGCATAGCCACACCAACTAGCAGGTCTTAAAGGATTTCTCCTAGCCAGACCAGATCATTCTGGACTGGTCGACCTACATATGATATGCTCCAGTCTTTTAGTTAATAAAACCCTTGGTTTGGATCAACAAATCTTTGCTTCTTTCTGGACTAGAGATCCAACCAGTCACCCCCTATCACCATCCTCCTCTGTATGGTAGAACTTGTCCTCACTTTAAGCAACTTCTCCTTTAACTCATCTCACTTCCTCCAAATCAAAGGAATAGCCATGGGTACCCAAATGGGTCCCAGCTACACCTGCCTGTTTGTGGGCTTTGTGGAGCAATCCATGCTGCAAGCCTCCACAGGCAAGACCCTTCAACTCTTCCTTCAGTGTTTCAATACTGCATCAGGGCTGCATCATGCACCCTCTATGAGCTTGTCAACTTCATCCACTTCGCAACCAACTTCCACCCCAATCTCAAACTCAACTGATCCATCTCTGACAACACTCTCCCCTTTCTAGATCTCTCTGTCTCCATTTTGGGAGACAAACATTCCACTGACATATATTACAAACCCACTAACTCCCACAATTACCTTCACTTCACTTCTTCTCATCCTGTTCCCTGCAAGATTTCTACCCCCTTCTCTCAATTTCTCTGTCTCCACCGCATCTGTTCGCAAGGTGAGGTCTTCCAGTCCAAATCTTCCAAAAAGTCTGCCTTCTTCCACAACCGTGGCTTCCCTCCACCACCATTAACTCACCCCTCTCCCGCATCTCTCCATTTCCCGCTCATCTGCTGCCATGGCCCCTTTTGTCTCCAGATTTAACAAACATAGAATCCACCTTATCTTCTCCTACCACCCCACCAGCCTCCACATCCAACATATTCTGTAATTTCTGGCGCCTACAACAGGATCCCACTACCAGACACATCTTTCCCTCTCTTCCCCTCTCTGTCTTCTGTAGGGTTGATTTCATCTGTGACTCCCTCATGCACTCATCCCTCCCCATCAAGTTCGCCCCCTCTGACCCCCGACACCTTCCCTTGTGGCTGCAGGAGGTGCAACACTTGCGCCCACACCTCCTCCCTCACCACAGTCTGGGGCCCCAAACAGGCCTTTCAAAAGAAGCAACACTGTGTATCCACAGGACTGATTTACTGCATCCAGTACTCCCTTTCTACCCTTCTCTACATCAGAGAGACTGATCGCAGTTTGGGAGATCGCTTCACTGAGCACCTTCGGTCCATCCACACCAATGACAGAGACCTCCCAGTAGCCAACCATTTCAGTTCTGTGTCACACTCCCACACTCACATATCTGTCCATGGCCTTAAGTACTATCCCACCAAGTGCACTCACATATTGAAGGAAGAATGCCTGATTTTTCATTTAGGCATTCTCCAGCCAGATATCATTAACATTGACTTTTCTTTCCACTCGCATATCACTTTAAGTATTCCCTATGCATACGTGCTCTGTGATCAGTAAGGGATTGCTTAAGGTGATATGTGAGTGGGGAAGAAAGGTTGTGAATCATTGCTCTAGACCCAATCATTACTGAAATATTTTGCTTGAGAAAAATTGTCATTGGCCTATTTCCTTTGGAGTTATGAAACCGTGCACATAACGAGTCAATTAGATATGATTAAAACAGTGGATTTCAAATTTTTGTTTCCATCCACATACCCCATTAAGCAATCCCTTACTAATCAAAGAGCAACTATGGCATCGGGAATACTTAAAGTAGTATGTGAGTGGGAAGAAAAAGGTTGAGAACTATTGATTTAAAGAGTACCTAATGGGCAAATTTATCATGCAGTTGATTGTGAGTATATGAACAAAATGCCAAAGGAATTGGTAGAATAAGGTATAATTACAAAATTTAAAAGGTTAGGTGATCGATAGAAAGGTTGAAAGGATATTGGCCAAATAGTGGCAATTAAGACTTGTTCAACATAGCACCATGATCTGCATGGTCAAGTTGGGTGGAAGAACCGGTTTTCATGCTGTATAAATATGATTCTAACAAATAATCTGTGTTCTTAATTCTAAATTATTAACTGAAAATAAAATACACAGCTGTCATATAGTTTAGTTCTTGAACTCTTGAGAAATTCTAGCAGATAGTTCTCCTTATCCAAGGAGAGTTCATGATACTAAAAGATAATTCTGGGTCACATTAGGAATTGGAGATATAATGGATGGAAGAGTTAAATAGTGAGTTAAAATGGCTAGAGAGAAGAACCCAAATGGTGGGAAAAAAGGATGATATTGGAACTAAAACTGTTTATGATTCATTCTCATTAGTTCTTTGACCTTGTAGAACTTGTGTAATGTAATGTCCTTAGCTACAGCTGAGGTGATAGAGGGTAGTTCATGTTGTTCTGTTGTTTAAAAAAGCCTCCAAAAGTAACCCAAGTAATTATAGGCCAACGATCCTAACATCAGTAGTTGGTAAATTATTGGAAAATATCCTAAGAGATTGATATACAAGTATTTGGATAGCCAGGGACGGATTACAGATCATCAACATGGTTTTGTGCGTGGCAGGTCATGTTTAACCAATCTTATAGAATTTCTCCTCCAGGAGGTTACCAGGGAAGTTGACAAAGAAAAGGCTGTGGATGTTGTCCACATGGACTTCGGTAAGGCCTTTGACAAGGTTCCACATGAGAGGTTAGTAAGGAAGGTTTAGATGCTCAGTAATCATGGTGAGGTAGTAAACTGGATTCAATATTGGCTATACACGAGAAGCCAGTAAGTGTTAGTAGATGATTGCTTCTCAGACTGGAGGCCTGTGATTAGTGGTGTACCTCAGGGATCAGTGCTGGAATCATTGTTGTTTGTCATTTATATCAATGATCTGGATGATAATGTGGTAAATTGGATCAGCGAATTTGCAGATGGCACAAAGATTGTAGGTGTTATAGGCAGCGAGAAAGGTTTTCAAAGCTTGCAGAGAGATCTGGACCAGCTGGAAAATGGGCTGAAAAATGGCAGTCGGAATTTAATGCAGACAAGTGTGAGGTGTTGCATTTTGGAAGGATAAACTCAGGTAAGATATGCATGGTAAATGGTAGGACACTGAGGAATGCGATAGAACATTGGGATCTGGAAATAGATATACATAATTCCCTGAAAGCGGTGTCACAGATGGGGTTGTAAAAAGAGCTTTTGGTATATTGGCCTTCATAAATCAAATTATTGAGTATAGGAGTTGGGTTATTATGGTAAAGATATATAAGACATTGGTGAGCCCATATTTGTGTGCAGTTTTGGTCACTTAACTACAGGAAAGATATCAATAAGATTGAAAGAGTGCCAGGAAGATTTACAAGCATTTTGCCAAGGCTTGAGTAACTGAGTTGCAGGGAAACTCAGGTTAGCACTTTATTCCCTGGATTGTAGAAGAATGAAGGGAGATTTGATAGTGATATACAAAATTGAGTGTGGTATAGATAAATGCAAGTAGGCATTTTCCACTGAGGTTAGGTGAGATTCAAACCAGAGGACATGGGTTAGGGGTGAAAGAGGAAATGTTTAGGGGGAATATTAAGGGGAACTTCTTCACATAGAGAGTAATGGGAGTGTGGAATGAGCTGTCAGCTGAAGTAGTGAACATGAGCTCAATTTTAACATTTAAGAAGAAATTGGACAGGTACATGTATGGGAGTGATGTGCAAGGCTATGGACTGAGTGCAGGTCTGTGGGAGGAGGCAGAATAATAGTTTGGCACAGACGAGAAGGGCCTGTTATCTGTGCTGTAATTGTGCATATGAATTAAGTAATTTGACTTTATAATTACAGGAAAGGGAGCATCATTGCAAAAGTTATAAACACTTTTGTCATCAACAGCACTGTGAATGAAACATTAATTAAAGATCATTTACCAGAAGTGTACACGTATAAATGTAAGTGACACCATTTATGCATTTAATTTATTGTTCTCTGATAAAGTGGAATTTTGGGCACCATGTAATGAAGCAAATGTTTCTCGCTTCTACACCCCTTCCAATGAATACTCATAGACGTGTATATAAAATATCTGCAGCTGCTGGAAACCTGTCAAAAAAAAAACCCAGAAAATGCTGGAGACAGCCAGCAGATCAGACAGCATCTTACAGATATAGCATGTGGAAATTGGCTCTTGCTAACATTTCTTGAGGTAAACATCAGCATCAACCCCACTTTTTCTCTCATATCCTCACCAATTTCCCTTTGTTTGATTCTCCTGTAATCCATCCACGTCGGGTGCAATTTACAGTTGCCTATTAATATACAGTTGCCTATTAATCTACAGACTTGTACGTCCTTGGCATGTTAAAGGAAACAGAAGCCCCTGGGCCACATAGAGAATAAACAGGCTCACACAGACAGGACCCAAAGTTAAGATCAAATCTAAATTTCTGGAGCTAAGAGGGCAGCATTATCTGCTGCACTGCCATGCTACCCCATTTATGGAAAGAGAAACACCCATTGTGGCTTTGACAAAGAGAGTACATCTGTTTTCACAATCCCTTTCACATAACTAACCAAATGGAATTCTTTGATCTTACAATAACACAATTAAAATTGAAAACAGTTCTCAAGATCATATAAAATAATTTTCAGCAGAATGATTAAAAAGGGGGATTTAAACTCTATCTGATATGAAGGAAAATGTGAAAGACTTGTAGAAACATAAAGTTAAATCTCTAAAAAAAACTTACTAGGTGTAGGATAATGGGGAGTAAATTGGGAGGCATGTATTCTTTGGGCCGAAGTGGCCTGTTGCAGTGCTGTATGTCCAATTTTTTTAAATTAAAAATTAAAGAAAGGGAAATATTAGCCATAGCTGAAAGAACACATAACGGAAGTTTGGCAGTTAGTTGGCTTTACAAATAAAGATAGAAATGCAAAAATTATAGATTACATGGAAATAGCTCTGCAAAAATACTAATGCCAATGAGTTCTGTGTAAGACTCAGAATGTGTGACACTTTATTAGAGTGAATGGATGTTTTATCTGGCTGCAGCATGAAGGTTTTTGATACTTTTACAAGTGACTATTTCTCTCAAGCTGTTCAAGTGCATTCTACAACTTTACCTGTAGGCTTCAAATACCTTCCTCTGTTCATTGAGGTGGCAGGCATTCTGTTCCTTTCAAAAATAACAAATCTATCTTAAATTTTAAAAAATGTACAATATGTGTACTTCCATAGTTCTATGTATACATGAACCCACTGTGCTATCTTTTATTTTAAAATAGGAGCAGAAATATGCTGTCCACCCCCTTGAGCATGCTCAGCCATTCATTAAGACAGTACAATCATAGAACACTACAGTACAGTAACAGGAGCTTCAGCCCAGTTTTGCCTAGTCTTGTTGACCATAGCCCTCCATACCTTTCCTATCCATGTACCAATCGAAATTCTCTCAAATGTTGAAACCAAACTTACATCCATCACTTTCACTGGCAGATTGTTCCACAGTCTCACCACCCTTTGAGTAAAGTGGAAAAAGTGCCATTTTCCAGAACTACCCCAAATTCTTAGATGCCCTAAATGTAATGAAATCTATCAATTTCTGTTTGGAATGAACTTGATAACTGAGACATCACCACCATGTAGAGTGGAGAATTCAAAGGCTTCCTCTTCATCTCAAGATGGCCTACTCAGGTCGAGATTCTTCAGTGCCCTGTACAATTTTAAATTTAGATATTTTTAAAATTTAGACATACAGCATGGTACCAGCCCCTTTCCACCCACAACCCTGTGCTGCCCAATTAATCTACAACCCCCAGTATATCTTTTAAGGGAAGCAGGAAACTGGAGACCCCAGGGAAAACCCACACAGACTCGGGGAGACCATACGAACTCCTTCCAAACAGTGTGGGATTTGACTCCTGGTCCCGATTGCTGGCACTATAACAACGTTACACTAACCACTACGCAAATCATGGTGCCCCATGGTTATTCCTTAATTTGATAATCAGCTCATCTCTGAATGAAAAATGAGTACAATTTCTCTTCCAAACAGGCTTTAGAATCTGCCTGGTTGTCTTCAGTAACTTTTGTACAAGCATACCCAGGTCCCTGATAACATCAACATTTCCGATCATGGCATATTATGCTGCCATCATTATTTATCAGAATGTTTGGCACAAGAAAATCTTTATTGGATATACTCTAAAACCATGGAAGCAAAGAGAAATCATAGCAGAAGGAGGGCTGTTTAGATCTTCACGCCTGTTCTGCCATCTAAACAATCATGGCCAATCCATCATCTTCATTCCATGTCCTTGTTCTCTCTATTTTACCTTTGATATCTTTTGTGTCCAGAAATCTATCTGCTTAACTTCCACACACTTCTTTGATTGAGAACTTCACAAATATGTTATCTTCTGTCTGGAGAATTTTCTCCACATCTCAATCCCAAATGTCTTACCACAAACACTGAAATTATGACCACCCCCCCATACTTCTACACCACCCCTCAAACAATCAAGAGAAACATCTTTCCTTCATCAAGCCTCTCAAGCCCTGTTGAAATTGCATAATTTTCAGTGCGATCTCCTCTAGTTCCTTGTGAATGCAGGCTGTGTTGATCTGGCCTCTTTTCATACCAGTTCTAAACCTTTGTTATACTCCATCTCTTCTGGGTATATGTTTTCTTAAATAAGCAATCTGAAATGGCATGCAACTTTCCAGGTATGGTCTCACCAAGGCCGTATAATTGTAGCCCTCGATATCTCTGATTTTCATGGTCCTACCACATGCTTCTGGCTGTCACCATCAAAGTATCAAAGTGTTATTTCTACTCTTTTACACCCTTCTTCAGTTAGCTGTTCCATATACTTGTAATTTTCCAGCCTCTACCAGAAATATTCAGTTATCAATGCGTGCTGAATAATAATTAGTTTCAATGTTATTATCAGAGTTTTTCATTGGATTGTGAAATTAAACCTGATATAAAATTGTTCCACATTAAATGTTTGGAAATTAATTTCCTATATTGTTTTTCTCTTCGATAGCTTCCCCTGGATGTAACAATATAACCTGTGACAAAAGCAGTACCTCTGATTGTTATCAACCAGATTTTAATTTTGCTGAGTGCATCTGCAAAAACGGATTTTACAAGATCTCTCAAAGTGACACAAAATGCATAGGTATTTAAGTTCAAAATTTGATTTATACATCTGCATTAAGGTGTCCTCATTTATTTTGTTGGATAAAAACAATAATATGCATTTACTAATTTCATTTTCAAAATAATATGTTAATTTTGTGTTACCTATGTATAAAATACAATACAACTCAAATTATCCAATGTGATCGGGGCCGGGCCTATTTCGAATAAACGATATTTTCAGATAGCTGGTCATTTTTTTAAAAACAACCCAGTAGCAACAACAAATCACTTATAACAGTGTTTAAACAACAACAAACAGGAAGGGAAGGCTTTTCAAGCATGAAATAATGCCGAACAAAATAAGATAAATCCAACACCAAAAACTCAAAATTCTGCTCAAGGGTTTTTCCAAAATTTCCAAGTTTTTTTTCAACCTGTGCCATCAGTTTGGCTCTGAAAATATTTCGGACAACTGAGGATTTCTGATTGTTTCGGATATCCTCATTTATCCAAAATTTTTCATTGGCGAAATGTTCTGCTCTGAAAAAATTTGCAGATAATTGAGGATTTCAGAAAAAAATCAGAAATCCCCACTTATCCAAAAACTTTCAAAGCCGAAATAGCATCACTTCTGGGTTCAAAAAATTTCAGATAACTGAGGATTTTGGATAATCCCATTATGGATAATCAGAGTTGTACTGCAAGTGATAATTTTATAAAGGTACAAAGAAAATTTACCCCCTCCATAAATCTTCGTCCGCGAAGCCAAGCCAAAGAAAAAGAAATAAAAATATACTAAAAGGATCATGGAAATATTCATTGCAATTTTAAATGTTAGTGCTTAATTTGGGAGTAAGGTAATGTTGATGTAATTTGTAAGAAAATCTATATTTCTAATTTTCTGTGTTTATAATGATTTCAGGAGTGATTTCTCTACACTTACAGCATGATTTGTAATAACCGAACAACACCTGAAAATGAATTGCAAAGTGTATTTTTTCTTGTTCTTTAGTACAAGACCATCAGATCATAAGATGTAGAAGCAGAATTGGGTCATTTGTCCCATCAAGTCTGCTCTACTATTTGATTGTGGCTTGTATGTTTCCACCCCCCCCCCCCCCCCCCAATGCCTTCTCCCTGTAACACCCTTACTAATCAAGAATCTATCAACATCCACTTTAAATCTACCCAATATTGGTCTCTGCAGAGAATCTGTTTCTACAAATTCACGATCCTCTGGCTAAAGAAACTTCTCCTCATCTCTATTCTAAAGGGGCTTCCTTTTATTCGGAGGCAGTGCCCTCTGATTCTATACTCTCCAACTCCTGGAAGCACTCTGACCAGCCCTCTCAAAACATTAAACTTCTCATCCCTGAGATTATTCTTATAAACCTCTGGAGCTTTTAAAAAGTCAATATATCCTTCCTTAGAAATGGGACACAAAATTGCTCACAATGCTCCACATATGGTCTGACTTATAAAGCCTCAGCATTACATCCTTGCTTCTAGTCCTCTTGAAATTAATTCTAATGTTGTAATTGTTGTCTTTACTACGGATTCAACCTACGTTAACCTTTAGAAAATCCTGCACCTGGACCCCCAAGATCCTTTGGACCTTCGATTTCAGAATTGTCTCCCATTTAGAAAATATTCCATGCCTTTATTCCTTCTACTAAAGTGCAGGGCCATACATTTCACTATCCTGTATTCCATCTGCAACTCTTTAGTCCATTTTCACAACCTGTTCAAGCCTCTTTGCAGTCTCCCTACTTCTTCGACATTACCTGCTCCAATCGAAATGCCCCCTTTGTTCCCACTCTTCCTTCGGCCATAAAACAAACAATTTTTTGTCCATGCTAGTACCTTTCCTGTAATACAATGTGCTCCCAATTTGTTCATTATTCTCATGTACTGCACCTTGTCAAAGGCTTTCTGAAAATCCAAGTAAATCCACTGACTCTTCTTTGTTATTTCCTCAAAGAATGCCAACATATTTGTCAGACAAAATCTCTCCTGAATAAAACAATGCTGATTTTATCCAATCTTCTTATATGCTTTCAAGTACCCTGAAATCTCATCCTCATTCTTAACTCGAGAATCTTATCAAGCACTGAAATCAGGAAACCATCTTATAATTTCTTGTCTTTTGCCTCTCTCCCTTCTGAAAGATTGGGTGACATTTTCAGTTTTCTAGTCCTCTAGAACTTCACCTGATTCTAGTGATTCTTCAAAAGGCTAATGTCCCCACGATCCCTTCAGTTATCTCTTTCAGGTTCCTGCGGTCCATATGGTCCAGGTTACTTATCCACCTTCAGACCCTTCCGCTTCCCAAGCACCTTCTCCTTAGTAATAGTGACTATATTTACTTCTGCCCACTGACTCTTGAATTTCTGGCACATTGCTGGTGTCTTCCACAATGAAGTCTGACACAAAATATTTATTCAGTTAATCTACAATTTCTTTGTTCCCTATTATTACTTCCCCAGCAACATTTTACACAGGTTCAGTGTCCACTCTTGCTTCTCTATATATCTGGAAAATTTCATGTTTCATCTTTTCTCTCCTTGTTTTTTTTTCAGTTGCATTCTGTTGATTTTTAAAAGCTTCCCAACCTCCTTCTGACCTGCCAATTTTTGCAATATTGCACACCTTCTGCATCACCTTCTGATGGTCTTGGACTGCAGGAACCTGAAAGAGATAACTGAAGGGATCGTGGGGACATTAGCCTTTTGAAGAATCACTAGAGTCAGGTGTAGTTCTAGAGGAATATGTGTATTCCTTCCAGAAAAACACATCCATGAATCCTTGAATGTGGCAGTGCAGGTAAAGGGGATAGTGAAGAAGCCATTATTGAACTCTTGCTTGGACTATAAGAGCTAAGATGTCACATTACAGCTTCATAAAATATTGCATAGTCCACACTCAAAGTATTGTGAGCAGTTCAGCTCATCACACTATATGTTACCAACCTTGCACCAAACCCAAGGAGATGATTATGGACTTCAGAAAGAAGATGGGGGAACACCATCCAGTTCTCATTGAGGGATCTACAGTGGAGAGGGTCAAGAACTTTAAATTCCTGAGTGTCAACATCCCCGAGGATCTGTCCTGGAGCCTCCATGTTGATGCAATCACAAAGAAGGCTTGCTAGTGGCTATATTTTGTGAGGTGTTTGAGGAGATTCAGTATGTTACCGAAAACCCTCAAAAACCTCTACAGGTATACCTTGGAGAGCATTCTGGCTGGTTGCTTCACTGCCTGGTATAGAGGCACCAACTCTCAGGACAAGAAGAATCTCCAGAGGGTTGTTTACTCAGCCTACGACATCATAGGCACCATTCCATTGAGGGCATCAAAATGAGGCAGTCTTAAAAAAAGCAGCCTCTATCCTCAAAGATCCCCATCACCTAGGCCATGCCCTCTTCACTCTGCTACCATGAGGGAAAAGGTACAGAAGCCTAAAGACAAGTGCACAGTGGCACAAGGACAGCTTCTTCCCTCTTCCCTGCTGCCATCAGATTCCTGAATAATCAATGAACCAAAGACACTGCTTTACTTTTTGTGCACTATAATTTTTATTATTTTTATTTATAGTCATTTTGAAATATGGTTATGTTATGTATGTTTGCACTATAATGCTGCCAAGAAACCCAAATTTTATGGCTTGTTCATGACAATAAATTCTGATGTCATTGCTCTGTTATGGTGAAGAGGGAATTCATCAGGATGTTGCCTGGATTGAGGCATTTCAGATATAAGGGGAGATTGGGTAGTGTGTGTTTGTCTTCTCTGGAGAAGAGGGTACTGAGGGCTGATTTGATAAAGATATAAATGGTATAAATATGGATCATAGTAAGATTATTTTTTCACATCATTGGATGTTCAAGCCAAGAGGACATGGGTTTATAGTAAAAGGTCTAGAAGAGACGTGAGGGGAATCTTTCTCTCATAGAGGGTGGTTGGAATCTAAAGTCTGGGATCTGCATAAGTGGTGGAGGCAGATATTCTTTCAGCATTTGAATGGGATCAAGACTTGTACTTCATTTGCCACAACATAGAAGCATACGGACCCAATGCTGGTAAAATGGGATGCGATAGATGGGTGTAATCATCAACATAAACATTCTAGCCCAAAGGATCTGTTTCTATGCTGTTTAACTCCGATTTAAGATCTAGACAACAGTGTCAAAAAGTAGAGGTTAATTTCATTCACGTGACCCCTAAATTAACTTAGGTTTAATGTGTATAACTGCAGACAGGACTACAAAGCCTTTCTCCAAATTTGGATGAATTGTGTGAATCATTTGCATGGCACCATCTCAGTGCTTTGAAATCAGTGGGAAGCATTTTAGCATCAATGCACTGGCTTTATTGTATATCACATTGTGTGCAGACAGTGGGTGAAAAATATCATTTTAAATATCATGCTTATTGCATACTTTTCAGTATGGAGACCTAAAAACTGGGAAAATATTCGCTTCTCAGAGATCTTTTGATATCGCTTCTCGACCTTTTGACTAAGGTCAAGTGTAGAGATCTTTAGATATATCTGGAAATCTGGAACTTTATTTATTTACAGCTCTACTCTCATAAATATCCTATCATTTGATAGAAAAATTCAATGTTCTTCATAAAGCTTCAGTGGTGGAGTTCGTGGACAAATCATTGTTGAAATTTCAAACATGTAACATCTCTTTGCCTTTATCCTCTTCCAATGGTAACATTTCACAAACCTTTGTTTTAAAGTGTATTTCAAGTCTATGCAGCATTTGGTCATAATTGGTCATAATTTGTCCATTTAAAGGACTAAGTTTTATCAAATTATTATCCAAGCTGTCAATAGCCATTTACAGTCATTTTCTTTCATTTCCCCCAGAATCGTGCGATAGCAAATGCAATCAAAAGTATCAACAGTGCGTTCCTCAAGCCGAATCTCATGAATTTGTTTGTCAATGCCAGCCTGGATATAAAGATAATAATGGAATCTGTGAAAGGTTAAGTATAAAGTGTAAAATATTTTATCCACCCAGTTTTCCCCTTACCTACATGGCCTTCATTCTGCAATGGCCAAGCCAACGACAGGAAGAATAATTTAAAAAAAAATCAGTGTGTTCAAGTAATATTTCTATTGTTGGAAAAATTCCCATAGGTTTTGTAGTTCAGTTCATATCTAATCTGCATATTCAGATTCAAGTCAGCTGCATATTGCACAAATGTTCCACTACAATTGGCCATTTCCTAACATCACTAGTAGAGACAGATGAGGATGAAGAAGGGAGGGAATTGGGCAGCAACCAATGCATCCTCTATCCATCTGAGCTTTTGGAAATCATCCTCATATATTCAATTCTTCATCCATCCGATTAGCATTCACCAACAATCTTAATTGTTTTCTTACATCCACAATGTAATAATCTTTCGTCATTGGAGGTACTTGGGTCCACAAAGGCACATGAATATACAGTATTTATACACACACACACACACACACAGATACACACAGAGCATAACTAAGAAAAAGAGAAGGTCCACTCAAGGCCAAAGGAAATAATTTATATTTAGAGCCAGAGGAAGTAGTTGAGTTCAAGTTCAAGTTTATTTTGTTATCCAGTTATCCAAGTACAACCTGACAAAACAGCATTCTCCAGTCCTTGGTGCAACATCATTGCAAACACACATACAGACAAATGATACATTTGCATAATAAGTATATACAAATGTTAAATTAAATTAATATCATTGTTAAATAAATGGTTGAGTTATGGAGGGTTTTTAATATGCACTTTCATCGGTATTTGCTAAGGAGATGGATAATCCAGGGCATGTTTATATTAATATGGAAGTGATATTAGGTGCCTTGAAAAACATTAAGGTAGATAAATCTCATCGGGATAATGAGGAAAGAAAGGGAGTAGATAGCTGTGGCCTCGATGGAGCTCTTTATATCCTCTTTATCCACTGTGAAGTGCCAAAAGAACAGAGAATAACCAATATTTTTCTCAGGGAGAGAAAGCTTTGGACTTAATCTTAATAAATTCTAACTTGATGGTTATTCTAACTTGATCTTTGATGCACCATCAATAATTCCAAAAGACTGGAAGTTGTGCAAAACTGATAGGCTTTTATTCACAATAGAATGGAGGCAACTCCATTCTGGTCCACTATCCTGAACTGGGTGGGGGGGTGGTGGTGCAAGGGGGCTGTGGAACAGTCACCTTTATTCAGGAGTCTGTGAGAGGGGCTGCAGGTACAATCAGCCAATGACTGTGCCCAGACAGATAAATGTACAAACAATGGTTTACCACAGTCTTACTGGGTCCTTTATTCCACAATGGCCAAGTCAACTACAGGGATAGTAATTTAAAAAAATCATTCTGCTCAAGTAATACTTCTATTGTTTGAACAATTCTCAAAGGTTTTGTAGTTCAGTTCATATCTCATCCTGTATGCCATTCCATCAACAAGATAGAGCTCAACATTGTTTTCAAGCTCTCTGTTGGGTTGCCCAGTACGTTTTGCATTTCAGCTATCAGTCTTTTTCCCTAACTTGATATTTCTATCTGAGCCATGTAGCAGCAAAATTTGTATGTGGCATTACACAAAAGTAAGATACTATAGCCATTTTCTTGTTTGAATACCCTTTCAATGATACTTTATGGCTGATCAATTACTGTTCATTCATAAGCATTTTATAAACCCCATATTTTTTTAAATTTTTTATTTTTCACACTATAAACCATATTGACCAAGATACATACAGACATTTTTCTTCTTAAATATATACAGTGTTGTTTTCTCCCCCTTTTCCCCCCTCCCTTCCCTCCCTCCCTCACTCCCTTTCCCATTTATTTAAAGTTCAAACTATAAGATACATTAAACCTGTAATTTGAAGGCCATTTGTTCTTGCAGTTTGTATAAAATTCTCGTAATGTATTCTTACACTTGACATTGCTTTGAGATATTGAATGAGTTACCAATCTTCTTCATTTCTTTGGTTAGAATCACCATTGTGTTCTTAGCTTGTCTTCTGTCATTCTTCTGTCCTGTGGTAGATTTTATCAAATATTGTTGAATCGTCCATTTAATGCCCACAGCAAATTCCTCTAAAAAGTTGTCGGTGAAACTTATTGAATTGCACCCACTCTTTGAATGTTACTGCACATCCCACTGCCCAATATTACTGTGGGATAGGTGGGAAATTTGAGAATATTGTCACATATTTTTGAGAGAAATCTGAAATATGTCCAGCTCAGGAAGATGTGTGACTTTGAGAGGAATTATTATTTATTATAACTGGAAGTGAAGTCTTTGGAGCATCACTGTTAATTGAAGCCCTCATAGTGACAGATTCATAAGGAAATCTGTCTGACCTTTTTTAAACTAAACTCATTAATTACTTCCATAAACTAAAATTTAATTTGCTAGAAACTAACTGACTGAGGCTTTATCTTTAATTACGATATCAACTAATACTTTTTTCTCTTAAATGTAGTTGCCCATTTGGTTATACTGGAATAAATTGCAAGGATGGTAAGAACTAAAATTAATTGCTTCAATTATTCACAATGAATTAAAATGGATTGTACCTTCTTATTAACAAAAAGGAAAATAGTTTCTCAACATGAAAGCTAAGAAGTATTAATTGGAGGATTATTCCTTCAGAAAGTATATTGCTGTTGCACAATGAGAACTCTATTCTGTTCCTAACATCTGGGATAGCTGGCATGTCTGTTTCATAATGGTATATATTTTGGAACATTGATTCAAAAACTAACTATCTAGTTAACAGAGGAGGAAAACCAGCTTCAGATTACATATCTAGTTCATTTGGTCAGGTGGATATAAAAGTGGCAAATAGAATTTTATCTACGGAAGCATGGCAATGAACCTATGGACATTATCTCGTTTTTTCTCATTTTTCCACTGGTTATTTTTAAAATTTTGTATTTACATAATTGTAATTCATAGTAATTTTTTGCATCTTGTTCTGCCCAATATTGTTGCCACAAAACAACCAATTTCATGACATGTTCATGACAATAAACCTCATTCTGATTCCAAATACTGACATAATACTTTTTTAAAGATGCAACAAGGCAAATAATATACGCTGACTGCATAGAGGTTAGCGCAACACCTTTACAGTGCCAGCGATCGGGACAAGACTGGAGTTTGAGTTCCATGCTGTCCGTAAGGAGTTTGAATATTCTCCCCATGTCTGCGTGGATTTTCTCCGGGGATTCTGTTTTCCTCTCACAGTTCAAAACATACCGAGCGTGTAGGTTAAAGGGGTGTATTTTATGTGGCCCGGACTCAAGGGTCAAAATGGCCTGTTACCATGCTGTATATCTAATTTTTATTTAAATTGAGGAAAATTACAAAGGCACTTGACAATTATGTCCACAAATCATTACATTTAGCATGTTTTTTAAAAAAATGTTTATAAAGACAGAGTTGTTTTCATTTATTAGCAGAAACATGGGTTATAATTATATTCTAGAATTATATTCATTTCATGTGAGACTGTACCTTGTGTGCAATTCTGGTCATCGGATTACAGTGAAAATGTGAATGTATGCAGAGGAAATCTGGAATAACAGGATTTTTTTTAGCTCTAAGGCAAATTTGTATAAGAGGGAAAAAAGACTGAAACTATTGGAAAGACTCAGAAAGTTGGGTAGCATCCATGGATAGTAACATTGCTAATGTTTGCACTCATAGATGAACTGGCAAAGTGTTCTCTCATTTTCAGCTTTGAAGAAGGTCCCAGAAAGAGTAAATAGGAAGGGTTTATTTTCTATCAAATGTGATAAACCAGGGGCATCAATTTAAAATAATTGGTAGAAGGATCAGAGGAGAGATGAAGATTATTTTTCACCAAGTTTTGAATGGTCAGGAAGGTAGAGGCTAAAATATTAATCTCTTTTACAAAGAGAACTTTTTTATGACCTGCAAGATTACATATCTAGTGCTGAAGGAGGGAAAGCTCTTTTACAATGTGATGAATTAACTGGCCTTCTTTATTTTTGATGTTTTCATGTTTATCAGTACCACCGACCCATTTTAAGACAAGATTAACAGATGCTCCCCACCTATCCAAGCTATAAGGCCTGTGATTTTTCAGACTGGGCTATGTAGTTCTTGTCAAAACAAAAACAAATAAATAAACCTGGAAATGCTATGAATTGTTAGCAATCAACATCTATAGAAGAGAAACATAAAGTATATTTCAGGGCTATGACCTTTCTTTGTAACTTATTAGGGATCTTTTTGCTTATTTTCAATCAAAAAGAAGCATTTCATGAAATGAATAATTGGTAGTAAATTTATTTGATGCATGTCCTGGATCATGCCTTGTAAGAATGTATTAATTGTAGGACGAACCAGCACAACTCTAATACATCAAATTTCCTATTTTCATATTGTGTAAGTCTATGATTTCATGAAACAATTTTTTTCGATGGTATAGGGGGTTCAAACTGATGAACTTTTTCAATACTGCAGTTCATTTGTTACTTATTTTGAAATGCTCTTTCTTTTGCAGATTATAAACTTGCTATTGTTGTGACTGGATCTATAGCTGGAGCTGTGATTCTAATTCTAGTAATTGTACTTGTGTGGGCATGTGTGAGGTAATATTATTTATGTTCTCTTTGTTAATTTTCATGAGAAGCCTTTGTAAGTTATTACCTTGAAAATAAGAAATAAAAAAAAATTAAGATAGAACATGAATTGATATTGGCAGAAAATTGTGAGTGTTCAGTCTATTTCTTTAAAATTTGTTATAGTTAAAGCAGCAAAAACATTGGGGCGAATATTAACAGTGATAACGGTTGGGTCAGGTTCAAAATCCAGGTTTTGAATATCCAAATCCTACTCCAACTAGCACAATTCCATGTTTAGCAGATAGAAAAAGGACCGGGCATTGAAATTGCTTCCTCAAGGAAACCCCATCGTTTGCTCCTTAAGCAACTAACTCCAGTCTGCCTTTAACCATATAACCATATAACAATTACAGCATGGAAACAGGCCAATTTGGCACTTCTAGTCCACAATAATCCAAGTAACCTCCTCTAATCCCACTTACCAGCACTCTGCCCATATCCCTCCATCCCCCTCCCATCCATATACTTATCCAACTCTTTCTTAAATGACAAAATTGACCCTGCCTCCACCACCTTTCCCAGAAGACCATTCCACACAGTAACCACTCTCTAAGTAAAGAAGTTCCCCCTCATGTTACTCCTAAACCTTTGCCCATCAACTCTCAACCCATGGACTCTTGTATCCATCTCTCCTACTCTCAATGGGAAAAGCCTTTCCACATCAACTCTATCTATCCTGCTCATTATCTTAAACACCTCTATAAAATCCCCTCTCAGCCTTCTACGTTCCAAAGAATAAAGACCTAATTTGCTCAATCTCTCCTTGTATTCCAGATGCTGAAACCCAGGCAACATTTTTGTAAATCTCTGCACTCTGTCTATCTTGCTAATATCCTTCCTATAAATCGATGACCAGAACTGCAATAGTACTCTAAATTTGGCCTCACCAATGCCTTGTACAGTTTCATCATTACTTCCCAACTCCTATATTCTATGCATTGATTTATATAGGCAAGCAGACTAAAGGCCTTCTTCACCACCCTATCCACATGCGCTCCTACCTTCAGGGAACAATGCACCGTTATTCCTAGATATTTCTGCTCCATTACATTCTTCGATGGCCTCCCATTTACCACATATGTCTTGCTTTGATTATTCTTTCCAAAATGAAGCACCTCACACTTATCAGCATTAAACTCCATCTGCCATCTTTCTGCCCACTTCTCTAAGCAGTTTAAATCCCTCTGCAATCTTTGAAAACCCTCTTCATCATCCACAATTCCCCCTATTTTAGTATCATCTGCATATTTACTAATCCAATTTACTGCCCCATCCTCCAGATCATTAATATATATGACAAACAACAACGGTCCCAATACCGAACCCTGAGGTACACTGCTTGTCACCGGCCTCCATCCTGACAAACAATTATCTACTACTACACTCTGGCACCTTCCTTCCAGCCACTGTTGAATCCATTTGACTATCTCCAAATTAATACCCAAGGACTTAGCCTTCCTAACTAACCTCCCATGTGGAACCTTATCGAAGGCCTTACTGAAGTCCATATAGACAGCATCCACTGTTCTACCCTCATCAATATTCCTAGTCACCTCTTGAAAAAATTCAACAAGATTGGTCAAACACGACCTTCCACGCACAAATCTGTGTCCCTAATCAGACCCTGTCCCTCCATACACTTATATATACTATCTCTAAGAACGCTTTCCATCAATTTACCTACCACAGACGTCAAACTTACAGGCTGATAATTGCTACTCGAAACCTTTTTAAACAAAGGAACCACAAGTGCAACACAAATCCTCCGGCACTATACCCGTCGCTAATGACATTTGAAAAATCACTGCCAGAGCCTCTGCTATTTCTTCACTAACTTCTCTCAAGGTCCTGGGGAAAATCCTGTCAGAACCTGGAGACATCCACCTTTATTTGTTTCAAAAGCTCCAGTACTACCTCTTTCTTAATCACCATAGTGTCCATATATACCCTCTTTGCTTCCTTTACCCTGCACAGTTCAATATCCTTCTCCTCAATAAATACTGATGAAAAGAAATTGTTCAAGATCTCCCCCACCTCTTTTGGCTCCACACACATTTGTCCTTTCTGATTCTCTATTGGACCAATTTTATCTCTCACTTTCCTTTGGCTATTTACATATTTGTAGAAACCCTTTGGATTTATTTTCACCCTGCTTGCTATAGCCACCTCATACCTTCTTTTAGCTTTTCTAATTTATTTCTTAAGATTCTTTTTACATTCAAACATCTCATTTTTTCCCTGCTTCTTATGTTTATTGTAGTACTCCCTCTTTTTTCGAACCAAGTTTCCAATATCCCTTGAGAACCATGGCTCTCTCAAACTTTTGACCTTACCTTTCCACCTAACAAGTAATCGAAGGCACAGCGAGCCGAATCATACTGATTTTCAACCGGCGGCTTTATACAGAACCTTTAGCTATCAACACTGAAATATCAATTTATTCCTGAATTTTGATAAAACTCATTGCTATGTAGATGTCTGATATGAACTCTATATGTGACCTTCTCTGTAACCACTGAATTTAGCATGTAGTCCAAACAGATAAGACCGTAAAGAAGGTATAATGGATACCTGTAATTCATTAAGCAGAGAAGTTTGTTTTCTAAACATTAGTTAGGCACAGCTGGAGTACTGTGTGCTATTTTCATTTTCACATTATAGGAAGGTCATGCTTGCACTGAAGAAGTTCAGAATAAATGACTGGGATGGAGCAATTCAGTCATGTGACTGGATAGGCTGGGTTTAGTTTCCATGGAGCAGACAGAGGCTTAAAATTCTGAGAGACATAAATAGAATGAATAGAAGAAATGTCTCCTCATAGCACGGTGCCTAAGACCAGAAGACATAGTAAAATGTAAGAGGTTAGAGGGGACCTGAGGAAGAAGTTGCTGCCTGAGAAGGTATTGGAGGCACATACTTTCATAACATTTCAGAAGCATCTGGACAATCATTTTAATAGCAAAGTCATGGTATGCTTTACACTAAGTGCTAGATGTGGGGTTAGTATAGACAGGTACTTGGTCAACGTTGACATGGTGACTCTATGACTATCTATGTCAAAGGGAAATATGAGAAAATACATGCAACTGGGCAATTTGTGCAAAAGAGCAGGGACCACATGGTCCATGTACTGGACATTAATATTAAATGAACAATTTTTAATGGCTGTTATTCTGTCACTGTTGTAGACTAAAACATACTGAACTCGATGAACAAGAAGAAAACTTGCTAGATTCAAAGCTTGATGCAGGTTCTGACAATTTTCAAACTCCAAGAAGAATTCCAAGAGTGCACACATTTCAAGATGACAAATATCAAAGGCAAAATGGCAACTCTTATTTACAAAGAGGCGTTATTGGGGTAAATATTAACATTTATTGAATAAAATATAAAGATAATTTCCCTCATAAAAGCACAAAGCAGAACTCAGCATTATACAGATAATAATGTTATGCTTCCTCGTTCACATTCATTCTACTTAGATTGTGTTAATATATTTATTGAAGAATTTAACACCTGGGGTATAGCTGAAGCAAAGATAAATAATTTTTTTTTCCATGGGTGACATCATTGTTTGCTACTAGTGATAGAAATGTAATAAATAAAAATCACCTTACTATCTTTAAATATGCATTTATAGAAGTACACTAAACAAAAATAACGTGTTGTTGATTGAATTAATTTAGGCAAAGTACTTCTATGAGAATTTTACAATAATTGAGAATATTTTTCCAAAATAGATGGCATATAAGAAATCTTCAAAACTTTAAACTAAAATTGTCAGAAAAATGGTGAATATTTTCTGAATATCCTTGCTTGTTGTTATTTTCTCATTCCTTTGAATAGTTCATTTCAGGGAACCCAAGGGCATTATTGATGGTTCACTGTTTTTAAGGCATATCTTGAACAATTTTAACAATGATCATTTATAGATTACATCATCTGGAAAAAAAAAAGACAATGAGCATTTTGAGCTGATTTGATATTAATACCTTCGAGCAGAATTGGTAATTGCCTAAATATACAAGTTTGGATCTCATCATCTCTTGTTATTCTTATTCTTCACTTCTTTCAGATCGACAACTCCGATGACAAGCCATGGAATGAGATGAGAAACTTCAACAATAGGTTTTGAGACCAAGACAAAAGCATCATTATTTAGTTCATACCTTCTAGTGTTTCATGAAATATTTAATCACCACATTAACTTAATTAATTCAATTCAAATATTGGTTGACAATATCTTGCACTTTTCAAAATCTGCTGTTTTCAGAAAGTATTTTGATTTTAATGGTTTTGTAATGGACTATAGATTTTTTTTAATTTAATTCTCACTCAAATTATAACAAACCATTTTCAACACATGTTCTTTTATTCAATTTTAATTTTGATTATTTTAGCAAATTAATCTAATATATTGAGGAAATTTATAATAATAAATGTATCTTAATGTGGCTTTATTAAACTATTGTCTCCATAATGAGCGAGAAGTTATTTTCCTTATCATTAACTCTTAGGATTAGAAAAAAGCATAAACCAGATTTGGCTAATTTGACTGCACTACCTATTTCAGGTGGATGGAATTCGAAGAAATTGTTAGTAAATGTGAAAATTCAAGCATTCTATTTCCACTTGTTCTAATCTACTCAGAACAGTTATTGAAAGATAGATATGGTGCAAAATAAAATCCAAGGATAGCACATGTTTCTGTGCTACTGCAATAATGTTTATGACACCTAAATATTCTTAAAATGATAAATTTATCCATGAAAATTGCCAAAGAAGATTGCTGCATGGACTAATTATTTCCAAGTGTATTTACACTTAAGAAGAATGTAAGTGATAATATTAAATAAAATATTTAAATTGCATTTTGTGACAATTATATGTGTTGTATCAACCTTCATAAAGCAATCTTATGTAATTCAAAATATGTTCCAAATAATTAACATTCACTGTCAGAATACTGGTAGACAATTTCACATTGTTGCACCCATTATATGTGTTGTACACACTGTTGTTGCTAAGGTGAGAATTTTAGCACATGGTCAGAAAACACCTGTCAGTGGCATGTTGAGTTGGCAAATCTAACAACAGCATTATGAAATTGGAGATCAATGCTCCAGCTAATATTCTCTCTTTTACAGAAAATGTGCATTTAGCAACAGAATATAACCCATCCTTATTACAAAGGACATTAAATACTACCAGAATGGAGAGTATTGGATGTGATTTTATAAGCAATGGAAGTATGTTAAACTCTTTAAAGCCTGGAAGAAATGGTGCAGCAGGTACAAAAGGCCATTTGCCTTGACTTGATGGCATCTGCCTGAAATTGCTCTTCCAAGTTATGGCTGCTTCGAAAAAGGAGATCCCTTTGAAATGTCTCAGAGAACCAGCATGGAGCAGAAGAATACAATCTCATCTATGAAACATGCTGGTGGGGATGCTATGGCCTGGGCATGTATGGCTCCAACAGGTACTGATGTACTTATCTTCATTGATGATGTAACTGCTGATGGCAGCAGCAAAATGAATTCTGAGGTGCATAGAAACATTTTATGTGCTCAAGTTCAAGCAAATGGCTCCAAACTCATTGGACAGTGCTTCATCCTACTGTTGGGTACAAGCCCACCCTCTGCTGGATGTTATGACACCAACCCTTCCATATTCTGTGTGTCAGTGGCCAGGTTAGTCTAAAAGAAGTAAAGGATAAGAAAGCATCACGTCTCTGAGTCTTAATTGTGTGAGTGCCTACACAACAGTGGTGACAAGGAACAAAATGAACTCTACACATACTCCATGCTCCAACCATGAGAAGCAAAACAACAGAAGAAAGGTAGAAAACAACTACCTAACAACCGCAACAAATTTCCGCCAAAGGATCAAGGTGGAAGTGCACCAAGATGGCAGAGGGAAATTTCAGGGAAATTAACTAAGTAGTTGGGATAACTATGTAGAACGGTTTAACTACTACCATGAAGTACACAATATTGTGGAAGGTCCAGTAAATCGCAAACATGCCCTCTTTCTCAGTATAATGGGCAGTAAAATGCTGTCCCTGGATGATCCAGGGTTGAAGACATTTAACAAATTTTGCACAGCTCTAAGGAACCATTTAAGCCTAAAATGCTGTCCCTGGATGATCCAGGGATGAAGACATTCAACAAATTATGCACAGCTCTAAGGAACCATTTAAGCCTAAAATGCTGTCCCTGGATGATCCAGGGATGAAGACATTCAACAAATTATGCACAGCTCTAAGGAACCATTTAAGCCTAAAATGCTGTCCCTGGATGATCCAGGGATGAAGACATTCAACAAATTATGCACAGCTCTAAGGAACCATTTAAGCCTAAAATGCTGTCCCTGGATGATCCAGGGATGAAGACATTCAACAAATTATGCACAGCTCTAAGGAACCATTTAAGCCTAAAATGCTGTCCCTGGATGATCCAGGGATGAAGACATTCAACAAATTTTGCACAGCTCTAAGGAACCATTTAAGCCCAAAACCAACAGTTATGGCAGAAAGGCAATGATTCTATGAAAGGAGACAAGGACCAGGAGAAACAGTAATTGAATATCTGGCATCATTAGCGCAAACTGGCGGAGCACTGTCATTTCGAACAGTTTCTAAATCAGGCACTGCGAGACAGATTAGTGATTGGGCTGACAAATCGCCAAGCAAGGCAAAAATTATTAGAAATGGATCAAGATATTACATTAAAGATTGCATACAGAACTGCCTGCAGCTCTGAAATGGCAGATAAAAACATGGATGTGGGTCAATCAGACCTACTGATCGGGAGGTCTTCCCGCCAACAATGCTTCTGTTTTGGGAAATACAACCACCGACCAGAAAGCTGTTTCTTCAAAATTTCTAAATGCAAGCAATGCAAAACAATGTTAGGTCATCGTTTTCTACCTTTCTTCTGTTGTTTTCCTTCTCATGGTTGGAGCATGAAGTATGTGTAGGGTTCGTTTTGTTTCTTGTCGCCACTGTTGTGTAGGCACTCACAATTAAGACGTGATGCTTCTAAAGTGCAGGTGGCCTGCAAGTAAACAAGCAACTAAAATTCAAACAATTGGAGAGAGAGAGAGAGAGAGAGAGAGAGAGAGAGAGAGAGAGAGAGAGAGAGAGAGGCAACCTATTAATGATGATGATAACAGCCCAACGGCGACCTTCAAGCTCCTGAAATTTCAGCTCTTGAGATATTGCACATCCGAGGAATAAATGGAGGAAACGCAGCAATCTTTATACAGCTAAAAATAAATTGACATCCCCTGAAGATGGAGGTAGACACAGGGGTAGAGGTTACATGACATTACATGTAAAGGAACGCTTGCTACCACGCCTCCCAACAAAAACAACTGAAATAACTCTAAGATCTGTTACAGAATCAAAGTGTTTGGAAAATGTACAGTCCAAGTACGATACAAACAACAACAACCAAAAACACTCTCTCTACATCGTAGATACCCAGAGACCTGCAATCTTCGGAAGAAACTGGCTGAAAATCAGTTCAATACTAAATGTAAACCACACGGACACCTCCCAGCCAGAACTCGACTAAATCCTCAACAACAACGCAGTGGTTTTCCAACAAGAAATGGGGATAATCAAAGGTGTTCAAGCCAAACTGCAATTAAAAGATAATACAGAACCAAAATTCTTCAAAGCCAGAACAGTCCCATTTGCTATGAAAGGGAAAATTGAGGCTGAATTAAACAGACTAAAACATGAATGCATATTAGAACCAATACAATACAGTGATTGGACAGCATCCGTCGTACCCGTACGAAAAGTAAATGGTGAAATTTGCATTTGTGGTGATTACAAAATCACCATCAATCCATCACTCAACATACCCAAACACCCAGTGCCCAAGGCAGAAGAATTGTTCCAAGCACTAAACAGAGGGCAAAAATTCACAATAGAATTGGACAAAATATCAAGAGAATATGTGACAATCAATGCCCATCTGGGCCTATTCACCTCGACACACGGGCCTTACAGAAGTTCAGCAGCATCTGGAATTTTTAAAGCAACAATGGACAAATGACTACATGGACTCTCAGTTGGATGTTACCTAAATCATGGGCCCAAATGACAGTGAACACTTACAAAACCTTGAAAAGGTTTTAACCAGACTACAACAGGCTAATATATGATTACGAAAGGACAAATGTTTCTTCATGCACCCCTCGGTAACACACCTTGGGATTGCAATCGTCAACGAGGTGGTGGAAATGAATCCAGCAGGAACACTGATCACCAAAGAAAAATGAAACATTCGAGAAGTATATGATTCACTCGAGCAATCAACTGCAGACAGAGAGCTTTGATACTTCCTTAATGAACTTGAAATTGAAAGTAAGAACATGCAATTTTGGATTGCTGCAAGATTCAATGATCCGTGATCAAATTATGTTTACAAGTATTGAAAGAATGTGAGGGAGAGGTTGCTACAAGAGACAGTGCTTACCTTAGCTGGAGATGCTAAGATATGTCACGCCAGTGAATTAGCTCTGAAGCATATGAAAAAGTTTGGTGAGAGTGCAAGGGCTGGTGAAAATGAAGGCACAGCTGCAGCCACAGTGTCTGAACACACACATAAACAGAGAACGATACATAGGAAACAACAAAAAGATAAAGAGATATTCAATTGTAAATGATGTGGCACTCAACATGCATCAAAGCAATGCCCAGCTTACAGAAAAGTCTGGAATAAGTGCAAAGGACAAAATCACTTTGCAAAGCAATGTTTTTCCAAAGGGAAACAAGACAAGTGAAAGTGTGCACATTATAGAAGAAATTATCCTCAGAGATACATTCTTTCTGGGCATGGTAGCACAGGATATTTCAAACCAAATGACACTGAAGAGCCAATTGTGAACAGAGTTCAGGACAAGTGGACAGTGGCGTTGCATGCAAATGGACCAGATAGTCCGTTTAAGCAGGACACGGGACCAAAGGTCAATTTGATCTGTGACTGTGACATTAGGGCAATGAAAATAAAGCCATACAAATTCTGCTAAGCTCAAGGCCTACAATGGACAGCAGATTGACACAAAAGGCACATGAAGACACGAGGTGAAAGTTAAAAGTAAATTTAGGCCTAGTCAAGAGGGTGTATCACATTAACAGTGACAATGGATAGAACAGTGTCGAGGAAATACTGGATCAATTTCCAGACGTCTTCAAGGGACATGGTGTTCTACCATTTACCTATAAGATATGGTTAAAAGAGGGCGCACAGCCAGTAGTTCAGGTCCCAAGGTGGGTTCCAGTGCCACTGAAAGACAAGCTCAAGCAGGAACTAGACTGAATGATGTCACTAGGGGTCATAAAGAAAGTGGAGGACCCCACAGAATGGGTGAATTTAATGGTGTGTGTCAAAAAGAAGAATGGTGACCTATGCATGTGTATTGGACCCAAAAGACTTGAAAGTGAATATAAAGAGGGAGCATTATCAGATTCCAACCAGGGATGAAATTACAAGTGAGATGGCCAGTGCAAAGTTTTTCACCAAATTGGATGTACCCCAGGTCTTCTGGCAATTAAAACTGCATGAAGATGGCACAAAATACTGGACATTCAATACACTGTTTGGCTGATACTCCTGTTTAAGAACACCTTTTGGAATTTCCTCAGCTCTGGAAGTGCCCACAGGAAAATGGAGCACATCATAGAAAGCATAAATGGGGCACGCATGTACACAGATTACATGATCCTATAGGGATCCACACAGAAGCAACACAACAAGAGGCTCATCAAAGTGCTACAACACATCCAGAAGTATGGATTAAAGGTAAACAGAGCAAAATGTCAGTTTGGTGTGAAGAGAATCACCTTTCTGGGAGATAAACTGTTGGAGGCAGGTGTTAAGCCAGAAAAGTGTGAGGTGAAAGCAATTCTAAAGATGCCTGTGGTGAAAGGCATTTGCATAGATATATGGACTGGCCAGTCCAAATCTCCCTGACCTTCCCTCACCCCTCCCTTGGCTGCTCCCTGGATTCCCCAATAAAGGCTGGCTTGCCTAGACTTGCCCCCTCTTGCTCCTGTACCTGGAACCTGGCCAAGTAGTGTATCAGTAATGCTCAGGTTTTTGGTAACTAAAACCGTTTAATCACTCCATCATGGCAACGTGATTATTGTGTGCACCACAATGCCCAGACCCAATGACAAAAAAGGTATAATGAGAGTGCTGGGAATGATCAATTTCATTGGTAAATTTATATCAAACCTGTCTTCCAAAACAATGCATCTGAGGGAGTTGTAACATGACAAATGTGAATTCAAGTGGACAGCCAACCAAGAGGAAGAATGGGGACAACTGAAGACCATTCTAACTACAGAACCAGTGCTTTTGACATTCTTTGACCCATCCAGAAGGACAAAAAATATCCATGGATGCTTCAAAAGATGGAATAGGTGCTATACTACTTTAGGCTGTGGGAGAAGATTGGAGGCCAGTTGCATACACATCAAGGACAATGACCACATCTGAATGTCGATATTTGGGGCAGGGCAGCATGGATGGTATGGCTATTAATGCAATGCCATTACAACACCAGTGATTGGGACCGGACTGGGTTTGAATCAGTGCTGTCTGCAAGGAGTTTGTACTTTCTCCTCATGTCCGTATGGGTTTTCTCTGGGTGCTCCAGTTTCCTCCCACTGTTCAAAATGTACCAAGTGTATAGGTTAATGGGGTGTAAACTGGGTGGCACGGACTCGTGGATCGAAATGGCCTGTTACAGTGCTGTATGTCCAAATTTAATCTAAACAATTTAAATTTTAAATTTAATTTAAATTAAAAATCTAAATTATGTGGAGATAGAGAAAGGTCTAGGTCTGGTCTATGGTTTGAGAAATTGATCTAACAATATTCATGGCAGAGATAGACCACAAGCCATTACTAGCCATATCAAGAAAATCCTCTGTGAGATGTCACCACGAATCCAAAGACTAATGATGAAGCGACACAGTTATGACTTTGAATTGGTGTACACACCAGGGAAACTTATTGTGCTTGCTGTTGTACTGCCCAAGCCAATGACGCAGAGTGAAGCATACAATGGGAGTTCCACAGAGACAGATGTTAATCTCCATGTGAATCTGACCACTGAATATCTACAGTGAACACTACTGTTGGAGAGCAGAGCAATCATCAAAGACCCAGCACACGCACTGTTCTAGCTGTTGCCATCAGGAAAGAGGTTAGGCTGAACTGTCAGAAATAGCATTGGAGGCAGTTTCAATTGTAGTGTTCAGGAGGAAGCAAGATAATTAGGTGAAAGGAGAGAATGGACATGATTTTGGAGAGAACAAAGGATTTGGACTGATGAATGAAGGTACTCAGAGGATCTGGCTCAGTTATCTGTGGTTCTTGCATTTCCCTAAGGGATTGGGATCAGCTGAATAAGCCAGTATGGACTGATGTGTCAACCAGCCCTTTGTTTTTGTCAGGTAACCATTCTGTGATAATGTGAAGAAGAAAACAAATTCTGATTTAATTAATGATTCCAACAAATTGGTGAGAGAAATTTGACATGGGAATCACTATGGCAGCAAAACAGTAGCTAAGTGAAGGATTATTGTAAATGCAGATATAAGGAGTAGCTGTTTTTGGAATAACACATCAAAAAATTCAAATGAGTGAAAATACACCCTCACTCATATACATTAAATGTGCTGTGCAAATAACTTCAATTAAATCAAATTTCTTAAATCATTTATTTGACAGTATTAAAGGTGCTATATTAATGCAATTTCTTGTGGGCTATTGAAAGAGCATAAAATTGACTGCCCTGTGGCCTTCCTTTGGCAAGTTCCACATGAGGCATTTTATCAACTCATATATTCAGCCCACGCACGTTATGCATGCTATGCCATTTCTGCAGTTAGAAGGCATATCCCACCCACCCATCACTATTCAACAAACACCAAGCCATAACATTCAATGGAAATTGTCTTGAATAGTTCTGTGGCAAGGAAGTTGCATTAAACCAATGGTACATGACTTGAAAATGTATTCTTTGTTCAATGGCTTCCCAATGTAAAAGTCTATTTATAAAGCATGATATTGATCAAATAGAACAAGTCTGACATGCATTTTGTTCACACAAAGGTGTGCCTTCTATTTTCTCAGCATTGCAGGCCAGGAGAGCTACAAATAATAGATGTTTTAGTGGGGAGAGAGAGAAAGGGGATAGAATTCTTAAGAGTCTGGTTGCAGCTAAGTTTGGGGACATGATCCATAGTGGTGGGTGGTCAGAATTGCAAATCAATCGCGGTCCAGTGATTGTAAGTTTTAAAAAAAACCCTAACATGAAGTTAGTAAAGGACTTGGAGACACAAGAGACTGCAAATGCTGGAATCTGGAGGAACTCAGCAGGTAAATCATCATTATTGGAAGAAAAAAGAATGGTCAGTTTCAACCCAGAACCCTCTTTCGAGACAGGGATTTGGCTCAAAACATTAAACATTCTCTTTTTCCCACTGATGCTGCTTGACTGGCTGAGTTCCTCCAGCAGAGTTTGTTTAGCTCAGTAAAGAACTTAATGGGATCTTACCCATAAGTGGTTCCAACCATCAAAAAAGGGCTCATTATGTCGAACCAGGTCTCAGATTCCCAACCAAACTTTTAGTTGTGCTGGATGTCAGAAATAAAACTTCTCACACATGAGTCTCTTTAAAACTGATGACACGACAAGCTTTATTTACAAGTCTGCAGAGTTGGACTCAACTGGTTTCTCACCAGTTAAGCCCCGATACATACAGTGCATTGATTTTTATACCTTTATTATTTGCCCTTCCCCTTCTTATTAATACTGTTTTAATTGGTTAGTATTACAAAAACATTCTAAGTCTAACTGCATTATTAATTATCACGTTCGTCACGTACGCTGTGAACTCTACATTCACTGAATTCTGTTTCTCACACTTCTTATCAATCCTTTGTCTCCTGTATGTCTCTCACTATGACCATGAAAAGATAGGTTTAAAAAAAACATATTCAGCAGCTCCTTCTGTCCTTGACTGCTAGTAAACTCTCTGTCCATTCTGGCTTCCCTGTTTATGATTAATCATCACATTTTAACTTAAGTCTTTTTAACCTAAATTCTCTATATCACACTGGAAGCTCTTAAATCTGAAGGATTATGACTTTAATTTTCCATAGATACTACCTGACCTGATAAGTGCTTCCAGATTTCATCAGTTTCACACCATTGGACATCACTGCACAAGTATGGGATCCTCTCTCTTTGTGGGCATATTTGCGTCTGGGAGATCAGAAACAATTTAGTGAATTTCAGATTGCACAAAGTACTTTTAACATTGTGAAACCCAAAAGGATTTCTAGGACACTTCTGCTCAACAGATGGAGACATTTCCTTATTTTCATAGCCTGTGTTCAATATCTCAGAAAGGATTAGGATGTTTTGTTTAATTCCAGATTTGTTGAAATCAATTTTTTTTTTAGTCCAGCTGTGCCTGCTGGACTTCATCACATTGACATTTTTTAATCATTTTTCCTGAAGCTTGTTCAATAGAAGCACAATTTCCATTGACTTATGCTGCTTTGAAAGAGCCTGTCGGGCAATGATGGAAATAGGAGTACATTTCTCTCTGCCCAAAGTTAAACAGAGCTTGGAAGTATTGTGAAATTATGCAAAGCATCCAGCAAGGATCATGCTTTTCCTGGTTGCAGTTTGGAATTAAAACTTCGAGAAATTTTTTAAAAAAGGCAAATTGGTTATGCCTGATAATCAGTGGTAGATTAACCATGAGGCTGAGTTGGTTGAAGCCGAGGGGCCCAGAAGGTAAATGGGTCCATCATAACCATTGGTACACCAATATAACCACTTGTCAATATGGGCTCGTGTTAGTCCTAGGTCGACCTGTCAATCAAGGCTCACGGCAGTACTGTGTTCGCCTGTCAATCAGCAGCGGGGTCTCAGTTTGGGCTCTGCCAGCCCCAATGTTTGTGTTGGTACGCACATGTTTGTCTGAGGTCTGCCTCCTGCAGCAGAGCTCGGCTCATGCAGCATTGCTCACGGGAGGTTCACTTTTTAAAAATAGACTCTCCCTTCTCCTGTGTTATTTTGTATTGAGATTGTTCTATTTAGAACTGATTTTATTTATCATTTTATATAACCATATAACCATATATCCACTTACAGCACAGAACAGGCCAGTTCGGCCCTACTAGTCCATGCCGTAGCAAATCCCCACCCTCCTAGTCCCACTGACCAGCACCCGGACCATACCCCTCTAGCCCCCTCCTATCCATGTAACGATCCAGTCTTTCCTTAAATGTAACCAATGATCCCGCCTTGACCACGTCTGCCGGAAGCTCATTCCACATCCCCACCACCCTCTGCGTAAAGAAATTTCCCCTCATGTTCCCCTTATAATTTTCCCCCTTCAATCTTAAACCATGTCCTCTAGTTTGAATCTCCCCCTTTCTTAATTGAAAAAGCCTATCCACATTTACTCTGTCTGTCCCTTTTAAAATCTTAAACACCTCTATCAAGTCCCCTCTCAATCTTCTATGCTCCAGAGAAAAAAGCCCCAGTCTGCACAACCTTTCCCTGTAACTCAGACCCTGAAATCCTGTCAACATTCTCATGATCCTTCTCTGCACTCTCTCTATTTTGTTTATATCTTTCCTATAACTTACAGACTTTTCAAATTATTCAAGGCTAACAGACAGCACATATCCGGCAGATCATGTGAGGGCATTATGCCCAAAGGCTAAGAAATAGAACAATTTCACTTTATTTTATTCAACGAAGGGTGGAGACAGGTGGGCTAGATCAAGGGGGGCCCTTACTAAAACTCATCCTAGGGCATGGGTGGTAGTTAATCCACCACTGTTGATAATCCAAGCATTTTCTGCTTTGAAAAACTTTGAGTACGTATGTTGTGAATGTGATATGTTCTGGCAACTGAAATCAAATCTCACAAGAGCAATTTGTGAACTGAATTTTTTAAAGTTAATTTATGGGAAAGTACCAGGATGAAAGCCAGTATATAATATATAATCATATAACAATTACAGTATGGAAACAGGCCATATCAGCCCTTCTAGTCCGCACCGATTTAAGTGAAACTCCACTAGTTCCACCTACCTACTCCCTGCCCATAACCCTCCAAACCCCTCACATCCATGTATCTCCTCTTAATTCACAGAATTGACCTGGCTGCAACCATCTCTTCCAGAAGGTCATTCCATTCAGTCACCACTCTCTCAGCGAAGAAGCTTCCTCTTATGTTCCTCTTATGACCTTTTGCCCCCAACCCTTAACTTATGACCTCTCATTCCAATCTCCCCTACCCTCAGAGCCTATTCACATCTACTCTATAATTTTATATACCTCTACCAAATCCCCCCTCAACCTTCTACGTTCCAATGAATAAAGACCTAGCCTACTCAATCTTTCTCTGTATTCTAGATACTGCAATCCAGGCAACATTTTAGTAAATCTTCTCTGCACCCTCACTTTCTAGTCACTTACTCAAAAAATCCAACAAGATTTGTCAACATGACCTACCCCTCACAAACGCATGTAGAGTGTCCCTGATCAGTCCCTGTCCCTCTAGATGTTTATACATACTATCGCTAAGAATACTTTCCATAAGTTTACCTACCACCGATGTCAAACTTACTGGCCTATAATTGTTGGCCCTACACCTTGAGCCCTTTTTAAACAGTGGAACCACATTTGCAATACACCAATCCTGCAGCACCATGCCCCCCTCTAGTGACTGTTGAAAAATCACTGTCAGAGCCTCTGCTATTTCCTCCCTGACTTCCCTCAAGGTCCTGGGGAAAATCCTATCAGGACTCAGAGACTTATCCACCTTTATATACCTCAGAAGTTCTAACACCCCCTCTTTCCTAATCCCTGTCTTATCCATAACTACCCCTTTTACCTCAATTATCCTACACAATTCCACATCCCTTTCCCTAGCGAACGCCAACGAGAAAAATTCATTCAATATCTCTCCCATCTCATTTGGCTCCGATTCTTTAGTGGATCAATTCTATTCTTCATTCTCCTTTTGCTATTCACATATTTGTAAAAACCCTTCGGATTTTCTTTCACCCTATTTGCTATAGCCACCTCGAACCTTCTTTTCGCTTTCCTAATTTCCTTCTTAAGCTTCTTTCTACAATCTATGTATCTTTCAAGCAACTCATCCATCTTTGCTTCCTGAATTTAATGTGGGCCTCCCTCTTATCTTGAACCAACTTCCTAATCTCTCTTGAAAACCATGGCTCTCTTGAACATTTGGCCCTGCCTTTTATCCTAACAAGAACATAAGAATTCTGCACTCTCAAAATGTCACCTTTAAATGCCCTCCAATTCTCCTCCACCTCCTTCCCAAAAAACAAATCAGCCCAAACCCCTCCCTGCAAATCCCTTCTCATTTCATCAAATCTGGCTTTCCCCCACTCAAAGGCCTTCATCGTCGGACCAGACCTATCCCTTTCCATAATTTTGCTGAAACTAATGGTACCATGAAGTGCATCAAATTATATTAAATGCTCAATCAGTTCAATATTGTTCCTCATTAAAGAGAATTTTCTCTGGTGAATATAGAATACATTTTCTAAAATGTTATCATTAAGGATCGTTTCAAGTAACAAAGGATCTGCTGAATCTCACACCTCACTGTAGCTTTAAAACAGAAAATGTTGGAAGCATTTCACAGATCAGGCAGCATTTTTATAAAAAGGAACAAGAGTTAATGCTCCAGATCAAAGACCCTTTGTCAGAACAGTTAAAGAGATAAAATGGTAGCTTGTGGTTTGGCAGTAGGTAATGAGATGGCTGGATAATACAATAAGATATCTGTAATAGGATGAGGACAAGACTGTCATGTGGATGATTTGTAATGGTCATCTGGTTTAAGTGTGTTAAAGGGGCAGTTAAATAGCAGTAACACAGTTTGAAATGCATTTCTAATAGAAGGATTGTAAAATATGCACAGTAGATTGAGGTGCATTCATGGAGGGATAAAAAAGGGTCTCAATCTGAAGCAATGACTGGCCATTTCTATCCATGGATACCAGCTAACCCACTGAGTTCTTCCAGCAGGTCATAGTTTATTCAAGATCCAGCATGTGCTTCTTTTCTCTTACTATGTAAAGAAATGGGTGGAGTATGTCAGCAGGATGAAGGATATTGTCTTTCTAGCAGGTGGCAGGGAAGTCTCCAGCCAAGCTGCTTATTAGAAATGGACAACAACAGAAAGGCTACACTGTGAGATTCCAATGGCAAAAGGTTCAACAACCTGATTAGAATTGCTTCTAATCAAGATCCTAAAATGTTCTACAATTAAAGTTGCCCGGTCTATAAACATGGATTTCCTCAATTACACTGGACAACAAAGATTTTGCTGCCTGAACACTTTTCTGTGTATTTTCTGGATTTTGGGCTGCTGATCTTGATCCCTGAGGCTCACCACTAGTCACAGGTCTCCCGTCTGAGAAGTAATCATCCATCACTACTCTCTGGCTTCGCCCAGGATGTATTTGTCAAATACAGCCATTGTTGAATCCTTTTCACTACTTCAGCATGATTACCTAGCGTTTGAACCTTCCTGACTAACCTCCTATGTGGGACCTTGTCAAAGGTTTTATTAAAGTCCATGTAGATAATTTCCACAGCCTTTTCTTCATCAACTCTCCTTGAAAAACTCTATGTTGCACAAAGCCATGTTGATTATCTCTAATCAGTTTCTGACTATCCAAATAATTGTATATCTGGCCTTTTAGGACACCTTCCAATAATTTACCTACTACTGTCATCAGGCTCACTGGCCGATAATTTCCAGGGTTACTTTTGGAATCTTTTTTTAAACAACGGAACAACATGAGCTACTCTCCAATCCTCCAACACCACACCCGTGGCTAAGGATATTTTAAATATTTCTGCCAGAGCCCCTGCAATTTCTACTCTCGCCTTCTTCAAGGTCCAAGGAAATATCTTGTCAGGCCCTGTCTTGTCTTATTTGCTTTAAGACAGCAAACACTTCCTCCTCTTTAATTTGTACAGGTTGTATGACATCACTGCTTGTTTTCCTTACTTCCCATGACTCTGTGCCTGTTCCCAGAGTGAATACTGATGGAAAAAAACATTTAAGATCTCCCCCCTCTCTTTTGGCTCCATACAAAGCCAACCACTCTGATCTTCAAGGGGACTAATTTTGTCCCTTACTATCCTTTTGCTCTTAATATACCTGTAGAAACCCTTAGGAATTTCATTCACATTGTCTGCCAAAGCAACCTAGTATCTTTTTTTTTGCCTTCCTGATTTCTTGGAGGTTTCTCTTGCATTTTTTATACTCCTCAAGTACCTCAATTGCTCCTTTGCCTATACCTGCTATACACCTCTCTCTTATCTGAACCAGATCCCCAATATCCCTTGAAAACTAAGGTTCCTTATGCCTGCTAACCTTGCATTTAATCCTGACAGGAACATACAAACTATGTACTCTTAAAATGTCACCTTTGAAGGTCCTCCACTTATCTCGCACATCCTTGTCTGAAAACAACTTATCCCAATCCATGCATTCTAGAACCTTTCTCATTTCCTTAAAATTGGCCTTTCTGCAATTTAGAATCTCAACCCAAGCCTCAGACCTATCCTTCTACATAATTAACTTGAAACTAATGGCATTATGTTCCCCTATACATACTTCTGTCACCTGTCCTGTCTTGTTCCCTAAAAGGAGATCCAGTATTGCATTTTCTCTAGTTGGTACCTCTATATATTGATTTAGAAAACTTTCCTAAACATATTTGACAAACTTCCAGCCATGCAGCCCTTTTACAGTATGGGAATCCCAGTCAATGTGTGGAAAATTAAAATCCCCGACTATCACAACCTTATGTTTCCTGCAGTCGTCTGCTGTCTCTCTACAGGTTTGCTCCTCCAATTCTCATTGAATAGTGGGCCGTCTATAATACAACCCCATGAATGTGGTTGTAGATCTTGTATTGTAGATCTGCTGTAATTGCTTAAAAATATAAATATATCAACAGAGGGATGAGATTCTAGACTGAGTGAAATTGTTTCAGTTAGCAGTTGGAATTTGCATTTGGAAGATTTTAGAAAACAATTAACAATTAACTTAGATGGGATACATAATGGACATAATGTTTACAATGAAGGATTTTGTATCCTTTTTTGAGTTCAGATTTTCAGATTTCAATTTCAGATTTATTGTCAGAGTACAACATCACATTTCACATGCAACCCGGAGACTGTTTATTCCTGTGGGCAAGGCATAATTATCACTTATTGGTACAGCAAAAATAACTGTACTTAATCTACACATGTAAGCAAAGAAATGTAAACAAACTATGAAATACAGAGAGAAAATATCAATAAAGAGGAAAAGCAAGAGTCCTTAAATGAGCCCCTGATTGAGTTTGTTGTTGAGAAGTAGCAACTGTTGGAGAGTAGCAACTGTTCCTGAACCTGGTGGTGTGTGTCTTGCTGGCGCTGTAATACCGTTGCTCTAACCATGCCATGCATTGCATTGCTTATTTCTTGCTTCCTGGAATAAAAACAGAGAGTACTGCCAATACCTAGCTGGTCAAGCAGCATATGTGGAGGGAGAAATAGAGGTCATGTGTCAGCTCAATGATCTTTCATCAGAGTTGATACATTACTGAGCATTTCCAGTGTTTTCCATTTTTATTCCAGATTCTCTGTGTCAAAATCATTCCGTTTTCGTGCTTTTGCCTCATAAGAGTAGCTAGTTACTCTGTAATAGAGTTTCAGGTTATCCAGACTTCTTGTATTAATTGAAACCTTTATTATTGATAACTTTTATTAACTTAATTTAATGGTGAACTGCGATTTAACTGCAAAGGCTTTGTGGAAGGTGATTGTTTTTGTTTAAATATCCGTGCAGGGATGTCTGCCAAAAATGCATATTGGACACATAGGAATCCTTAAATTGTTTTGTTTCTTCACCAATTTTTATTTAAAAAATCCCAACAGTGCTCTGATTATTCAGCAAACTACAAATTCGCTATCATGAGCGGAAATTATCTGGTCTCTGAGTCAAATTATATGTTTGCTTATTCACTGTGCCTGAGGAGAAGCTCATCATTTTCATTTTTAGACAAGTACCTAACAACGCTTTAACTGTTTTCCTTTCTGGTGCGTAATAAGACCACAGAGGTTGTGTAAGGGAAATAGCATCTCATGAATTTGACTGCCTATTTGGAAGAGGTGAACAAAAGGATTGATGAAGCAAGATGGTTGTCACTGCCTACATGGACCTTAGCAA
Organism: Narcine bancroftii; assembly: GCF_036971445.1. Taxonomy (NCBI): domain Eukaryota; kingdom Metazoa; phylum Chordata; class Chondrichthyes; order Torpediniformes; family Narcinidae; genus Narcine; species Narcine bancroftii. Next base: position 286,828,050 of record NC_091472.1, read on the forward strand.
GGTCTTGGACAAGATTCGGCATGGTGGGCTGATCTGGGAGGTCAGATTAGATAAAATAGATGGTGAGCTAGGCTTATTGGAGTCAGAACATTGAAGTGGAAGGTTATTTTCAAATTGGAGCGGTGTGCCACAGGAATTAGTACTGAGTCCACTGATGTGCACCATTTATTTTAACAGTTTGGATGGGAATGTGGTTGGCATGTTTAGTAAGTTTCCCCTGCAACCGCTGCAACCGTGTCTGCCTGTCCCGCATCGGACTTGTCAGCCACAAACGAGCCTGCAGCTGACGTGGACATTTACCCCCTCCATAAATCTTTGTCCGCGAAGCCAAGCCAAAGAAAGAAAAAAAAAGGATTATACCAAAATCAGTGGTATAGTGAAGAGTGAGAAAGATTATCTAAAATTACAACAGACTCCAGATTAACCATTCACAATAATGGAGAATCCAAGAGATAAACAAGGTGCTAGAATAAATCATATGCAGTTCTCGACACTCAGCTGTGGGAAAGATGATATTCAGCTGGTAAAGTAGCAGAAAAGATTCACAAGGATGTTACAGGACTGGAAGACATTTTTTTAACATTTTATTTATATTTTCACAGAAGCTTGTACAGCCATATACGTTCTTAGTGCCATCATTGACAAATCGTATTCAAATTAACATATACTCCATTCTCATTATTGACCGATGTACAGGCTCGTGTCTTTTTCAGCCCCCCACCCCCCCCACCGCTCCCCACCACCACATCTAATACAAGACAGCTCATCCAGACTTCAACCAACAACTAAAAACTTTCTACACCAGGGAAATAAATAATAATTAGGAAACAGGGATCATCGCGGTTCATTGGGCGGCCATTGGGACGATATGCGTTCTTGACTTTCCTTGATTGGGATTAGTGCAGGGGGGAGGATACCACAGCAAGGAAGGGGGCATCAATCACCACCATATGTCTATGTGGCACATGTATGGCTGCCAGATCCTTTGAAAGGTGTCATATTTGTTTCTAAAGTTATGTTATTTTCTCCAGCGGAACACAGCTCCGCATTTGCATGTTCCATCGTTCGATACTGTGATTAGAGTTAGACTTCCAAGTAGTTGCAATGCACTTCCTGGCCTCTGCCAATGCAATTAACACAAATTGGATTTGAAATTTGGAGAGCTTCATTGTAAACATTATGTCCATTATGTATCCCAACAGAAACAATTTTGGGTCCAGTGGGAATCGTTTACCTATGATTTTCTCTAGGGCTTGGCCTAGATCTACCCAGAAGAGTCTCACCTTGGTACATGACCAGGTTGCATGCATGAACATCCCAGTCGCAATGCCACATCTAAAGCAATGGTCCGAGAGTTCTGGTTTTGATTTGTTAATTTTCTGTGGCATTAGATACAGGTGGTGCAGAAAATTTTATTGCACCAATCTGTACCTTGCATTGATGACTCTGGTCATTCTTTCCTGGCATAAGTCAGACCAGCATCCCTCATCAATTACAGAACCAAGTCTGTCTCCCATCTTTCTCTCGATCTATGGAGGCCCGGCTTGGGTTCATCCAACTGGAGCAGGAAATACATTGCAGAAATGAATTTCTTTCCACTCCCCCTTTGAATCATGGTCTCTATGGCACTGCACCAAGGTAGGGCCATACTTGGACCCAAAATGTTCCGTAAAAAAGATCTTATTTGAAGATAGCAGTGGAATGTTTGATTTGACGTCATATTTGTTTTTGAGCTGCTCAATCGATATTAATTGCCCCTGCTCATAACAGTCCTCTATTCACCTGATGCCATTACAGTGCCAGGTGTCCAGAATCTTGGACCTACTGTTAATGGTATTAATTTATTAGGAGTCAGGGGCATTTTTGGGGACAGCCCCACTTTGATGTTCAGATATTGGTTAATTTTGTTCCAGATAATAATCACTTGTTTTAATGTGATGCTGCCCTTCTTTCCTGACAGCAATTTAGTGTCCCATTTAAAGATAAAGTCCTCTGCTATCCTCTTGTCCACCAGGAGCAGATCAATTTGAGCTCTAAAAGAGATAGGCGATGTATCTCGACTGAGCTGCCCAACAGTATTTTTTTAATCCTGGCCAGACTATTGTACCACGATCATTTTTCCACAGAGACCCTTGCCACCTTACCATTCCAGAGAAACATTCTGACCTTGTGTAGCAGCTGATTGAAGAAATCCCAGGGCAACAACATGGACAATGTCTGAAAAAGATACTGAAATCTTGGCAACACATTCATTTTGTTGCCTCTAATCCTGCCCACTAATATGATGGGCAGGGGCATCCATCTGTTTAAGTCCTCCTTGACTCTCTCCACCAAGGGGGCATAATTTAACTTGTACAAATTATTGAAGTTGCCATCAACATTAACTCCTAGGTATTTGATCCCCTCCTGTGGCCATTTTAAATTGCTATTTTTTTTTAAAGTTGGCTGTAATTTCCCTCAGTGAGTGGCATCACCTCACTTTTTCCCAATTGATCTTATACCCACAGAGTTTCCCATAGTCCTCCAATACCACATGCAGTCGAGGCAAAGAAGTTGCAGGGTCTGTCAGATATATCAGCATGTCATCAACAAATAAATTGATTTTGTGCTCCTCCTGGCCCTCTCTATAACCTTTAATGTCTGGGTCCTGGTGAATGGCCTCACCCAATGGTTCCATTGCTAGCACAAAGGGAGCCTGCACCCTTGTCTACTTGATCTGGAAAGTGGTGAAGCTGAAGAGATTTGTTTATCAGTGATAACCTTTGACATGGTATATCACCTAATCCAATTTCGAAAAGTTGTCCCTAGCACTACCTTCTCCAGCACTTTAAATAAAAATTCCCACTCCAGCCTATCAAGGGCCTTCTCTGCATCCAGGGAGACACCCAATCCCCTCTCCTTTCTGGTTTGTGCCAGATGCATTACACTGAACAGTCTGCCAATGTTGTCCACTGCTTGTCTCTTCTGAACAAAGCCTGCCTGACCTTTGTTTATTAATTTCGGCAGATGCAATGCCAATCTGTTTGCCAGAGCCTTGGCAAGGATCTTATAATCAGTATTCAGCAAAGTAATTGGGCTGTAAGAGGAGGGCAAAAGTGGGTCTTTAACCTTCTTCAAGATCATCATAACAATTGCCATTGTGAAATATTCTGGGAGGGTCTGTGTTCCCCATGCCTGGTCTATCACCTCCATATAGAGAGGCATTAGTAAGTCCTTAAATTTGTGATAGAACTCAGGTGGGAATTCATCCTCTCCTGGAGACTTTCTAGTTTGTAGTGCACTCAAAGCTTAACTCATCTCTTCCTCTGTAAGAGGAAGGTCTAGTCCCACCTGCGCCTCTGGGTTTCAATTTTGGAGATCTAATCAGGTCAGAAGCTCAACTGTTTGATTAGGATCCCCTGCCAATTCAGATTTGGACAGTCCATCATAAAATTCTCTAAAGATCTCATTAATTTCCTTTGGTTTATATAAGATCTGGCCACTCTCTGTTTGTATTGCATTAATTGTTCTAGAGATTTGTTCTGCCTCATAAGGGCCTTCTCCATACTATACATCTGAAACATATTATATTCCAATTTCTTGTGTACAAGAGCTCTATAGTGGCCCCTGAGCCTGATTCCTGGAAGTCCTTCTTTAATTGAGTAATGTCCTTTCCAATTCCTCCACCTCTCTCATATAATTTTCTGGTCTTTGTATACCCAATTATCTGACCCCTCAAGTATGCCTTAAGGGTGTCCCACAGAAGGAATTTATCTGGAGTAGAGAGGCAGTTGTCCTCATTGAACAGTTCTTATGAAACTACAAAATTCCGGTTATTTTCAACAACAGTGTTAAGACACCACCTGTACACTGTGTCCTGCTTATCTGGTCAGAACCGGGGGGAATGGTCTGAGAGGAGCTTTGCCCTATTCTCAGCTTCCATGATCCTATCCTCTGTATGGGCTGAAGCCAGAAAAAAGTCTATTCTAGAGTAGGAATCATGATACAAGTAATCCCTCTTGCTTGGATGCTTTTTCTACCATGCATCTATCAAATTCAGCTCCCTCGTGCAGTCAATGGTGGCTTTCACCACTCTAGTCCTAGTTATTCATTTTATTGGCTTATCCAGCACAGGATCCAGACATAGATTAAAGTCACCCCCTATTAGAATATTTAAGTTGGGGGTGAACACACTCACTAGGGTCCAGGGTTCTGAATATATCTGATAGAGCACCATGACAAATTGTCCCATTTTGTCTGTAATCATCTTCTGCACATGCACTGGAACACTCTTCTCCACTAGATTGCTACCCCCCTTGCCTTTGAGCCAAACGGGGAGGATATGACCTGACCCACCCATCCCCTTTTTAGTTTCTGATGTTCCCATTCTGTTAAATGCATCTCTTGGAGGAAGGCCAGGTCTATCCCCATTTTTTTAATGTGTGCCAAGACCCTTTTTCATTTCATTGCTCCGTTTAAGCTGTTCACATTAAAAGTAGCATACTTTATACTTTTAGCCATTACACCCGGGTTCCCTCCCTAAATATTTTCCCCCAATCTCCACTGCCATCCCCCCCCCCCCCCCACACCCCTAAACTCTTATCATCCATCCATTGCTCCACTCCATCTGAGCCGTGACAAGCCCTGGGGAAGAAAAAAAACAGCATAAACCCGTTCGCCAACAATACCATAACATACTTTTCCACTCACAACCATTTTCCTCAAAATAATAAAAGGGAGCACATTCCCCACAAACACCATACATAAATCCCAACCGCCCTCCGCTCACACCTCTGGCAGCCTCCCTCCTCCTCTCACCACCAATGCTTCTTACCATGACTCTCTATTTTAACGTCACCTCTCTCCACTCAACCAGTCCCAGTCCCTTACATATAACATCTTTTTATCTTTTTTGTTTGAAATCAGAAAACAACCAAAACCCCATTCTCTATATAACACAGAAATCTAAGTCCTCCCAGCCCATCAGATTTAATAATTTTTAAGTCTTATTGCCCCTTTGTCTGCCATTTAGTGCCGGTAGAGTATTTGTAAACTAAAGTGCCTTATCATTTTCTGAAAAAAAAAAATTTCCTTCCCCCACCCGGAAACATAATTTTCAAGGTAGTGCTGTGGTCCAGAACACAATCTGCTTTGCCGATCACATAACCAGTTCAAACTCTTTCCGCCTCTTGAGCAGAGCTGCACTAACATTTGGATAAAAGAACACTTTCAAACCCCTGTACTCCAGAGGGGCTCCCCACTGAATTTCCCCTTTTGCTGCCATCCCTTGAAGATATTTTAACTTTATATGGATCGACCCGGGCCTTTGTCCCAAACCTGGCTTAGGGATTGGGGCTCTAAAGGCTCTTTCTATTTCAATGGGGCTTCCCAGCGCCTCCTTTCCAAGTACATCGGGGATTCATTTAGTTAGGAACTCTATAACATTCCCCCCACCCCACCCCCACTCTGTGTCTTCCTTCAATCCCATGAATTTACTGTTGCAGCATTTTGTGAAGTTCTCCAGGAAATCCATCTTCCCTCATATCTCATCTCTTTCTTTAAGGAGACCTTTAATTTCTTGTTCCATTGTAGCAATTCTATCCTCCCCTGCCCCCAATCTCTCCTCTAGCTCTGTCACCCTGCCTGTTATATTCACCAGGGCCACCTCCATCCTGTCCAATTTTTCTGAAATGTCTCTGGCCCTTTTGTCCATCACCTTCTCCAACCTGTTTTCCGTTTGGGTCAGAGTCTGTAAAATGTCTTTTAATGAAGGCTCCGGGCCCTCCTCGTCCATTTTCTATAGCAGCCAGGCCTTCTGACCTCTCCTGGCCTCGAAGCTGTGTACCTCACTCTCTTGACTGCCGCCATTGCCGCCATCCCACAGATCCACGTCACCCACCCACGTCTTCTTCGTTACTGCCATTGCTGTCCCAGCCAGCCCACTCTGCCTCCTCACCTGAGCTCATCAATCCAAAGCTCGCATTGGCTCCACTCGAGCCCGCTGACTCTCAACTCGACACACCGCTAGAAGACTCTGGTCATCGGAGAACCCGCCAATTAGTGCGTGAACTTGCAAATTATGAGGGGGAAACAGCTGTCTCCTGTCGCTTCCTTTTTCCTGTCCCGGGATCCATGCTAGCTTCTCAACCACATGGGACCGGTCCTCCATTCTGGCAGCAGCCTGATTGTGGGACTCCCGTTGGTGCTGGGGTCAGGGGGACCGCATCTTTTTCTGCAGCTCTTGAGTCAGTACCATCATTATTCCCGACATGAGGCACCTCCATTTGCCTTAGATCCTTGTCAGGCCACCCATTTCCTCGCTTTGCTTTCCATTTTTTTGTTGATTGAAGCTTATTCATCCTCTTCCTTCAATCAGGTAGGATTTTTTTCCTTTTTTAATCGATTTTAGGATTTTTTAACGCTGTTTTCCGATCTAGGTCTGGGAGCTCCTTGGATCTGCAACCTCCTAGACACTCACCATCACATGACCCTCAGGACTGGAGGACTTGAGTTAAGAGGAGAGAATGGATGGGCTGGGGCTATTTTTCCCTGGTATGAAGGAGACTAAGGGATGACAATTTAGAGGTACAGGTATACCCAGCTTTAAAAAAGTAGAGCAATCCTTTGAAACCTTGCGTAAGCTAAAATGGCGTAAAGTGAAATCCCATTCTCTACTATTGAAGGCTATTTTTTAAAAGTGGAAACACATCCAAATTTCTTTTGGATAGCGAACACAAGTTTCTTCGTAAAGTGAATTTGTGTAGAGTATTCGTAAAGCAGGGCATACCTGTATATAAAAGCATGAGGGGCATTGATAAAGTGAATATTTAGCTTATTTTTCTTAGGGAAGGGCATTCTAGCACTGGAGAGCATAGATTTAAGGAAAAGATTTAAAGGGGACCTGAGGGCAACTTTTCACATGGAGGTTGGTGGAAGGAAGTGGTAGAGGCAGGTACAATTATAATGTTTAAAAGACATTTGGACCATTACATTGATAGAAAAGGATTAGAGACTCTATCACAGGAAAATGGATGAGACCGCTCAGGTTGGAAACATGGCAGTCATGGATTATTTAGGTCAAAGTGTCTGTTTTCATGCTGTATGATTCTATGACTCAAAGAAATTAACATCTCAACACAGTTAAGACAATTGCACATTGTAAATGATACTTCTATTTGTTCAGAATATGTGAGGTGACAAATGATTCATCTGCTGAATAAGCCAATAGATATAAAACTAGATTAAAGTTCAAAGTTCAGTTTATTGCCAGAGTACATGCATGACATCATATACAACCCTGACATTATTTTTCCTGAGGGGGAGGCAGAATTATCACTTATTGGTCATGCAAAAAACTGTACTCAAGAAGATACAAATGCATGTAAACAAATAAAGAAATGTAAACAAACTGACAATGCAATACAGAGAAAAAAAATCAATTAAGTGCAAAAGTCCTTAAATGAGTCCCTGATTGAGTTTGTTGTTGAGGAGTCTGATGGTAGAGGAGGGGTACCAGCTGTTCCTGAACCTGGTGGTGTGAGTCTTGTGGCACCTATATCTCTTTCTTGATGGTAGCAGCAAGAAGAAAGCGCATGATGTTTGTTATGGATCCTTGATGATTGCTGCTGCTCTCTGACAGCAGCATTCGATGGTGGGGAGGGTTTTTCTTGTGGTGTCCTGGGCTGTGTCCATTACCTTTTGTAGGGCTTTTTGCTCAGGGTATTTATGTCCCTATACCAGACTGTGATGCAGTCAGTCAACACATTTCCACCACATATCTGTAGAAATATGGTTTTTGATGTCACACAGAACCTCAGCAAACTCCTGAGGATGTACAAGCTCTGACGTGCTTTCTCCATGATGCCACTGGTGTGTTGGGTCTAGGAAATATCCTCCGAGATGGTGACTCCTAAGAACTTAAATTTGCTCACTGGATCATACAACTCTGCTTTTCCCTTCCTGAAGTCAACAATCAGTACCTTAGTTTTGGTGACATTGAGTGCAAGGTTGTTGTTGGTGCACCATTCAGCTAAGTTTTCAATCTCCCTCCTGGACGCTGACTCATCACCCCTTTTTATACAACCCACAACTGTGGTATCATCAGTGAATTTGTAAATGTCATCCTACCAAGCCACACAGTCATAGCTGGCGGGGGGGGGGGGGGGGGGGGGTGGGGGGCGGGGGGGAGGGGGGAGGTGGCGGTGTGCTAAGAAAGCAGCCCTGGTGCTCCAGTATTGATGCAGGTTGTATTTTTACTAATCCTCTCCAAATGTGGTATGGAGGTGAGGAAATCCAGAATCCAATTACAATGGGGTATTGTGGCTCAGGTCTTGGAGTTTCCAGATCAGTTTTGAGAAAGAATGATGGCAATGAATGCTGAGCTGTAGTCCTGAAGTATGCATCCTTGCAGTCCAAGCTTTAGGGAGAGCCAGTGAAATGACATCCACTATAAAACTGTTGCTATTTCAGGCAATTTAGAAATCATCCATTTCACTGCTCAGACAGAAGCAGAAATGCTTAACACCAGCCTTTCAAAACACATCATTACAGTGGATGTGTAAGTTTTGTTATCTCTGAACAATATGTGAATATATAAATCCTCAACCTGAGTCCAGTCCTGACTGGCATTTAAGTACAAATATATGGAAACTCAAGAGAGTATGCAAATAACTTATCTTGGGAACAGAGAAACAAATTGGCATCCATGCATTGGGCATTAATTAGCAAACTTAAAGCCAAACGGAGATCTCATTTGGAGCCAGGTGAAAAGTCAGGGGCCTTTCTCCATGTGGCGTAGTGCAATGCCTCTGTGGTCTAAGGTGGAAAAAAAGGAATGTCTAATAATTTCATGCAGGACAACTTTATAACCCATTCCATCTACACTTAGGGGTTTTGGTTTAGCATTCAGCAATGAAAACAAGATAATATGTGACCGAGTCATGGTGGCTCTACACACCTGCTGCTCTTGGCCTCCTTAGTAGCCATTTTCACACTGCAGGTGAGTGGTGACCCTACCTCGTCCCAGAGAAATTCCCAAGAATTCAAGAACTCCGGCCCTTTCACACCATGGTCCAAATTCCTGGGAATTTGCCCACCCCAGCAATTTATGGGGAGTCCCACCCACAATCAATGACGTATTACAAACTCACAGGAATGAGTAAAGTGTCCCCCCCCCCACCCGTCCATCGATTGCCAGCCTGCTGCCACCCTCTTCCTCCCCCCCCCCAACCATCCATCAGTCAGTCAGTCGCTTGCCTGCCCGCTCCCTCCCTCCTGGTCATTGGTAGGTCAGTCGCTCGCCCACCTGCTTCCTCTCCCAGGCCATCCATTGGTCAGTCAGTCATTCACCTGCCCGCTTTCTCTACCCGACCGTTAGTCAGTTGGTTGTTCGCCTGCCCGGACCCTCTTGTTTCCTCCCCCCCCACCTCCCTCTCCACCTGCCCCCCCCCCACCGGCTCACCCACCCATTCCCCCCCTGCACTTCAGGGCCACTTTGGCACATCACAACAGCAGCACAATGTGGAATGAATGGCCAACTTCTTTTCCGATAATTCCTCATGAAGCTGGAACTGCCCTGGGAAATCCAGCTACATGAGGAATTATGGTTAACAAGGACAGCCATTCATCCAGCATTGTGCTGCCATCCAAATATGCCGAAGTGATCTGCTGTTGTCAGGCAGTAAGGGTATTTTAATTTTAATTGCCAACGTGATGCAGCATGCAAGCACTGATGTCTTGAGGCTTTCCTACTTGACCATTTGGCTCTTCACACCGCAGGGTGAGGGCAGTCCCCTACCTAAAAGATTGGGCCGCAGACCCGTTTAAAATTCCCGGACCGCTCTTTTCCTGGTTCACAGCAGGGTTTATGGGAAAATTTCCATTTTACAATGCGGTGTGAGTGACAGAATTTGTGCATTAGGGAGATACTGTGAGATTAGCCTGAGCAAGAACCATGCGGCATTTTGTCGATAATGCACAATCGCCATCAGCGTGTCCTGATGGGGATAAAATTTGTATTTAAGGTGATTAATGGGATATCAATCAAGCTGGTGAGATGGTGACAAGCTTCTTCACAGTTGTAGGAGCTGCATTAATCCAGACAAATGCAGTGTATTCTATCTCACTACTGACTCGCACCTTTGAGATGAGGGAAAGACTTTGAGGGGTTAGACATTTGTAGCATGAATGTAACTTTATACTCATCAATCCATGCCTGAGTAATGTTTAGCTGTTCTACATGTTGGGATACATTGTTTATTTTGCTTCCAATTTATGAATGGAGTTGAACATTGAGAATCATTAGTGAATATCTCCACTTTTCACCCATTGATGGAAGAAATAGCATTAATACGGCAGGAAGTGGTTGGTTGTAAAACAGTGCCATGAAGAACTCTCTCCATGATAGCCTGGCAGTGGGATGATTGTCCTTGACCTCCAACGACCACAACCATCTTCTTTTGTGCAAGATATAAACCCATAATTGGAGAGCTTTCCTCTTGATGCTGATTGATTTCAATGTTAGAAATGCTACTTGATGCCACCATCAAACAAATGATGCTTCACTCTCAAGGACAGTCACCTCTGGAATTCAGCTCTTTGTTCCATCTTTGGTCCAAGGTTGTGATCAACATCAGTAACATTACTGTGCTAGTGATTGAGTGTAGACCAATCAGCAGGTATCAACTGGATCGATTTAAATTCAATTTAATTTAGAGATACGGCCCTTCCAGCCCACACCACCCAAATATACCCATGTGACTAATTAAGCTATTAACTTTGTACTTCTTTTGGAATGTGGGAGAAAACCAGAGCATGCAGACGAATCTCATGTAGATGTGGGGTGAACATAAGTCTCCTTACAGAGAACACTAGGTTTGAATGAGAGTTGCTGGTACCGTAAAAATGTTGAGTTAACCATTAGCTATGAGCTAACCACTATGCTACTGAATTGTCTGACTTTTGATGAAGAAGCCTTTTCCATATTGTCACATATCTGCCATTGTACTAGAACAGAATGGCCAGAGGAGCAGTTGCTTCTTCAGTACAGGTATTGTCTGGTCCCATTGCTCTCAGCCATTTCTTCACGTCATGTGGAATGAATCAAATTGTAGGTCAATATCAATTGTTAAAAGACATTTCATCTGCTTGAGGACATTTGAAATGCTGTTTATGCACCCTTACTGATCCATGTGTGAAGATTATATTACTGTCATGACTAACAGTAACTGTGTAAACTGTGAGAATTAACAGAACATCGAAGGACCACTTCAATTTTTGTCCAATTATGTCCATAGGTGTCTTGTGATAATGAAACTCTTGCATTGCTTCTGCATTCTGATTATGTTATCATCAGGCAAGTTGTAGTTGGACTCAATTACTACTTAAATTCAGAGCAGTCTGCCCCAATTCTTGCTATTTTTAATCAATTCAAGTCTATCTCTGGATCAAATGACAATAACTTTCTAGTTTAAAGGAATAAAGCTAGGTAGGAATAATGGTTTTGATGGTAGTGTTAGCAGTAACAGGTTTTGAGGGTAATGGTTCTAATTCTATTAGATCGAGAGTTGTAACTTTTAACATGGAGAGAGAATTGTTCCTATTTTAGATACAACAGCTTTTTAATCCTGCTCAAGATCTTTGTGCCTCATCCAATATGTTCACGGAGATGATTAACTTATTAAGTGACTTTTACTCAGCTACCTGATGATGTCTTGATAATTCAGCAAGTCAGCCCAATTAGATAGTCCTGGTCCTCATCTTTGAGAATGCTCAAAATTCCTTTCTCCAACACCACTCTATTTTTATGAGTCTGTGATTTTAATTATTCAATCTGTTCTCTACCCCACAAATATATCTTCCTCAAATATCAGCACTAAGCAACACTATGACTTGTGGTTACAATTTGCATCTATCAAAGCAAATTGTAGCACTAAGGTTAATACTAAATAACATCGTTGTGTCTAACAAACTTTTCATTGTAGTTATGAAAATTTTAAAAATATATAAGCCAGGAACAAAAATTTCCAATTGTAGAAGGCTAAATTATCTTGGCTGAAAAGAATGGAAGCTACCACATAAAGATAGTTACCAACCGTAAAGCAAGATGGAGTTAATAAGAATTCTTACACGTCTTTTTCTGCTCAGAAGAAGTATGACATCACCAAATCTGGATATCAGATAGGTGAAAGGAGAGGGAAAAAGGAAAGATCATATTGCCCATCGACCCTGAATAAAGTTTGAAGGGCAGTGGTCAAATTAAGGACAAGATGGGCCAAATTATCTCCTTCTGTGATAAGGAGGAAAGGGATTGATGGATTTGCTCAGCATGGAGCCAAATGGTCTTCTTCTGAGTCATTAAAAGTAAATATGTAAATTGTCTGACCCAAACGAAGCTTATCAGTAGTGATAAACAAACTATCCTGCCAGAGAGCTATCTTTCTTAGCCCTCTGCCCTCTCCCCCATTGCCATCTAGCTTCCCCTTCCCATCTGCAAGCCTGATCTCCTCCCCCTTCCCATCGCCACCAGATTCTTAAACTGGTGTTTGTCCGATTTCTGGAACTCCTGAAGAAGAGTTCAGGCCCAAAGCATAAGCTGACAGAACAGCCTACTTCATGTGTGGGACAGCCTCTCAGGCCACAAGTTCCTTGTCGACACAGGAGCTGAGATAAGCGTCATTCCCCCACTTCCCTGGAGACGTGCATGAGACCACATGGCCCCACCCTAAGGGTAGGCAACAACTCCACTATCACCACATTTGACCACAAATTCATACGATTTGGGGAAATGGATTTTCAGTGGCAGTTCACTTTGGCGGCAGTGGACAAGCCCCTGCTGGGTGCAGATTTTCTCCGGGTGCACTCATTACTAGTGAACCTACACAAGTGTCTGGTCCTCATGGAGATGTTCCAAACTGTTCCCCTTGGTACGTCAAATGAACCAGCCACCCATCTGGCTGGGGTGGAGACTCCCAACAACCATTACACTCGCCTGCTCACCAACTTTCCCGATATCCTTCACCCACTATTCTCCTCCAGCACCACATCACGACTAATGCCTAACCCCCCTCCCATTTAATCGCGAGCCTGCAGGCTGGCGCTGGACAAGCTCAAATTGGCCAAAGAGGAGTTCACGCACATGAAGGAGTTGGGCACTGACTGCAGATCTGACAGCCTGTGGTCTTTCCCCCTTCCAAATGGTACCCAAGGCCAGTGCCGGTTGGCGACCGGACAGAACTATTGTCATTTAAATGAGGCTATAGTCCCTGACCGCTCTCCAGTCCCTCACATCCAAGACTTCACAGTGAACCTCAACGGTGCCTGGCTCTTCTCCAAGATCGACCTGATCTGTGGATATCATCAAATACCAGTGCATCCAGATGACGTACAGAATATGGCTATTGTCATCCCGTTCGGCCTCCTCGAATTCCTCATATGCTGTTCAGCCTGAAGAACATGGCACAGACATTCCAGCAGCAGGTGGATGCAGTGAGGCATGGCCTGCTATTCCTTTTCATTTACCTGGACAACATCCTGGTCACAAGCAGCACATCAGAGGAACACATGGTCCACCTCTCATGACCTTTTGCTCACCTGGCCCAGTTTGGTCTCACGATCAACCCCGCGAAGTGCGAGTTCAGCTGCGAGCAGACCAATTTCTAAATTGGGGGATTGTTATGATAATAATATTGAAGTCTTTTGATTAATTAATGATTAAATATGATATACCTCGTAATACTTTATTTTGTTATTGTCAATTGAGGTCTTATTTAAGAGAGAAACTAGGATCAGAAATTATTTTAAAAGACCCTTCAAATTTGGAACAAATGATGGTTGATGGAATGATTTAAAAAATTATTTTATTTGCAAATATATTATTACAAGAACAGACACCGAAAGTAGGCTTGTTCCCAAAGTCCTGCAGGAGTTCAGTGGAGATTGTCACCTTTTAAAATAGGTTAATCCCCAATGCTGCTGTCATTATGCACCCCCTTTTTAACCTGATGATCCCCTCCATCAAGGATCTCCACTAGACCGTCGACTCCATGGCTGCTTTCACTGCTACCAAGGAAGCCCTGGCGTGGTCCACCACGCTCGTGCACCCATGGATGGATGCACCCACAGCACTTATGGTCGATTCATCCAGTACAGCAGTGGGTGTGTTCCTCGAGCAATTGGAGGACGACACCTGGAAGCCGCTTACTTTCTTCAGCCAATACCTTCACCCACCGGAATGCAGTATAGCACTTTCAGCAGGGAGCTGCTCGCCCTCTACCTTGCCGTCTGCCATTTCTGTTACTTCCTGGAGGGACGGGCTTTCACCATCTACACCAACCACAAATGATTAACCACACATTCCGCAAGGTATCAGACCCGTCATCCACTCAGCAGCAGAGACACCTGTTGTACATCTCTGTGTTCACTACATCTGTTCGTCATCTCTCTGGAAAATGCAACATTGTCACAGAAGCCTTTTCACGACTGGCCATGTGCCAGATAATTTGGTGTTGGTACAGGGAGTCAACTTCTACAAGCTAGCCTGGGCCCAACAGTTAGACCTGGAGATAGACTGCTTCCACACGGCCATCACGGGCCTCCAGCTGCAGGACCGGCCCTTGGATGACGGCACCACCACCATCCTCTGTGACATCTCCACAGGCTTCCCCCAGCCAGCGGTACAAGCAAAGTGGCAAAAGGCAGTTTTTGATCTCATACATGGTTTGTCACACCCCTCCATTTGTTCCATGGTCCACATGATTTCATCCGGCATGGCCTTCGCAAAAGGGTCATGGAATGGGCACGGGCTTCCCCGGACAACCAGATGGCAAAGGTGCAGACCCATACATGAGTATCCTTCCAGCAGTTCGAGCCTGCCTCACACTGCTTCCAGCATGTCCATGTGGACATTGTCGGCCCATTGCCCATCTTGCGGAGGCACCACTACCTGCTCACAATGGTAGACCAATGCACCTGTTGGCCAGAGGCAACTCCACTTCTCGACATAGCCGCTCTCATGCGCAAAGGCCTTCCTGTCTACTTGGGTCTCCTGTTTCGCTGTTCTTTCCCAAATCACCACCGACCAGGGTGCGCAATTCACATCCACCTGTGGACCAAACTGTCCAAACTCCTGGGAACAGAGCTCCACCACAAGACTGCCTATCACCTGCAGTCCAACGGCCTGGTAGAGTGGTTCCATCAGCCCCTCAAATTGGCCCTCATGGCACACCTCAAGGGTCCAAACCGGTTGGACGAGCTACCCTGGGTGCTCCTGGGAATCCACACGGCCCCAAAGGATTTGCACTCTTCCACTGCTGAGTTGCTTTATGGACAGGCCCTCACTGTCCCAGAGCAGTTCCTTCCCACTCCCCCTGGCCCAGCCCAAGAAAATGAAGCCACATATGCACATATGGGAGAACTGGGTTCTCTTGCCCCTCCATGACCCTCACAGCATGGTCAGCCCCCCTCTCATGTTTTCCATGAATTAATGTCTTGTGCTTATGTCTTCATACACAGGGGTGGACACAGAGCACCTTTTCAACGTCCCTATGAAGGACCCTACCAAGTGCTCCGCAGAACGAATTCCACTTTTGCCTTAGAGATCAGAGGCAAAGAGGAACTTTTCGCATTGGGCCGCGTGAAGCCGGCCCACTTGGACGAGACCCAGCCGGTCCAAGTACAGCAACCAGCGGGCAGAGGCAGGCCACCGGTGCCGGTTCTGGGGGGTGGGGTCATGTAGTGACACGCAATTATGCTATGACGAACCGGCCCTACTTGTTACGTGCAGTCAGCGCGGCAGTCACAAAAAAGTTGGCGATGTACACCTGTCTCTTCTGCCCCAGAATGGAAGTTAGCATGCATGCTTGCATCAGCACGACACAAGCAGCGGGACGTACGTGCGGTCTGACTGCCAGCCTAATAAGCGAGTGCAAGAAGTTTGAATGAACATTCTGCTGTGACACTCGAGCTAACAGCCTGCTTCTCCAGTCTGTTCAGCCACTCTCTCAAAGCATGCTGCAGCCACATCACTGCATCATCTTGGACTTTCATTTTTTCAAACTGCAAAAATAAAAATACTGGGGTAGAGAGATCATCAGGATCAGGCAACAACTGTGGAAGAGAAACAGAATAACTATTTCAGATTGTTGGCCTTGCATCAGAACTAGAAAATCATATTTCAAGTTGCAGGGATGGATATGATAAATTGAATGTATGTTAATGGGTTGGAATTCTTTATCCACCCTTCCACAGGACAGAGGTATGGCAACCTTAGTCTCCATCCTATCATAGGCAACTCCTTGCCATTCATCTATCCTTCTTCAGTTTAAAACATGCCTATTTTAATCACATTTCCTGTTCTGATGAAGGATGAAAGGAAGTATTGGGGCAACCTGTAGCCTTGTTTTACACCAGTCTTCACTGAGATTGGGACTGATGTAGTTGCATTGATTAGGATCATGGCTTTATATTCCAGGTTGATGGCTTGCATCAACACTGGAAAATCATGTTTTAAGTGGAAAGGAAGCATGGGTTTAAGGTAGAAGACAGTAAAAGTCCAAAAATACAGAGGCCAGATCTGGACCACTCGAGAATCCTGACTTCTCAAAAACTCTCACCTGAAATCCAGACCACCCGAGAATCCGGATTTCTTAAAAAGTTCTCGCCTGAAGTCCAGACCACCCGAGAATCTGGATTTCTTAAAACGTTCTCGCCTGAAATCCAAGACCACCTGAGAATCCAGATTTTAAAAAAAATTCTCTCCTGAAATCCAAGACCACCTGAGAATCCAGACTTCTCAAAAACTCTCACCTGAAATCCAGACCACCTGAGAATCTCGATTTATCAAAAACCCTCAGCATTCTTGTGCATACTTGCATGAGTAAGTGCCACAGCAACAAGCGACCATGTGGAAGTCACAGAAATATAAGAATTTTTTTTCTCTACCTTGTATTTTATATGAAAAAATCTTTCATTAAAAACTTTCAAAATGTACCTCTTTCTCCTCCTTAAGTTTGAATTTTAAAAGTATTGACCAAGAATCTGGAAAATCTGAAAATCCAGACCGACCCAATCCCTGAGCAGCCGAGATTTTAGGACTTTTACTGTATCAGCCATTATCTTGAACAGTCTGCCAGTTTTGAATTCTCTACTGCCATTCCTATTTCTTATATTTTTATGTTCCAATCAAGGAATGCCTTACTTTTGCTGTCAATGAGCTCCTCAGCCTCCCGGTCATTCTCATCAAATCAGTCCTGCTTCTTAATAAACAGAGAATGCTACTTAACACCTTGTGTATGTCCTGCCATTCAATATGATGACAGAGATCATCCAAATTCAGTATGTTTCCCACTCCAGAAGTCAACTGTCTGTAAACAGCTATCAATTATGATGGTCTTCAGAGCAGCCCATAGAATTGACCCCAGCATCTGCAGATTTTCTTTTTAACTCCATGAATTCTAGACACTGTTATTCCTTTTGGGTGGGAGTTGACAGCTTGTCTTTGGGAAGGGCTGAGTTGAGGGTTCCTTGAGAGCTTCTTGGGGCAAAAGCCTCTTTTAAATTGCAACACCTGGGTAGCCTTCCTGGGACCACGGTGCGATTACTGGGGCAAAGATACTGGAAGCACCTTTTAAATTGCAGGGGGATCCACTCATTAAATTGCCAAACCGGCGATTTAAGGGGGAATTACCCCACAATGACGGGTCATGTACTCACCGGAAGCACTGCTGGATGTTCGGATGCTGCCTGCCCGGTGACGCACACTATGCAAGCACTGATGCCACTGGAATAAGCGGGTCGGCCATTTTTATTTTCAAGTCATCCGTGGACGTGACCTGGGTAAGTTTAACTGGGTTCCCTGACTACTTCTGAGGTAGGTCAGGGACCTGGTTCGATTCCGACAGGGTTGACCGGGTCAGACCATTTCTAACTGTGTTACTAGGGCACTAATTGCCTGGTTAACCCCATTTTACACGGCAGTTTGAAAGGGCCTGTCATGCACTATCAGTAACCACCGAGACTAGGCGGAGGGAACAAAAGGCTTTAATAAACAGAAGAACCTTGCTGGCCCGGATCCAGGTATAGGAATGGCGGGAAGGGAGAGGTGGCTCGACCTTTATGGCCCAAGACCAGAGGGGAGGAGTGTGAGTCACCAGTGGGTGGGCCAGCTCCGTCTATACAGTAGCCAACAATAACAATGTACAATGGAGGGAGCATATCGCCACAGGGCCTAATGTGACCGATAACACTCAAAAATGCCAAAGGAACTCAGCATCCATGGAAGGCAATACCTGACCTGCTGAGTTCCTGTGCGTTTCCACCATCGGCACACTTCTTGTTTACCGATCACGTCTAAAGGGGGTTTTAGGTAGGATTTTGTGGTCATCTATAATTACGCCACTAGGTCACCAGGTGACCTTGTTGATAGAGCCGTCCAGAGCTACAGTCGTCTTGCAGAGAGACAAGACCTGGTAGTGTCCATATTAGTTTATTAAAGCTGTCCTCTACTCGCATTGTCAGTACAGAGTTAAGATTATTCATGAGCCGAAACTTGGTCAAGGTGGACCAGTGGGGCTGGAGGGCCTGTTTCTGTGCTGTGTGACTATTATTAGGCTTTGGAAATGATCGCCTTTCACTGCGGACGAGCACTTTTATTGATGGCTTCCACGTAAAGACCTCTATGCAATGCGTGGACGTTGAAATGTACGGCATCGTTCTGCACGAATCGAGAATGGCCGTGAAACCTTGCAAGGGCTCACCTTGCAGTAGGTTCGGGACGGAAGGGGGCGTGGAACCGAACGGGTTAATTGGCGAGTGCGCGCTGATTGGGCCGGGGTGCCAGTGGCGCGGTCCGATTGGCCGGCCACGTTGACGGAGGCGGGCCGTCGCCCGGCGGGGCGGGGCGGCGTGCACGGTCGGGGGGGTGGCGACGATGGCAGGCAGTTGAAGCCGGGGCAAAGTCGGAGCTCTGGGCGCTGCGGGTGGGAGCCGGGCGCTGGACGGCTGGCCCGATGTCAGCATGAGTTTCCCACAGCGCGTCGGTGCAGAAGGCATTGAGGGAAGCGCTGGTCCCCAGACGCCCACCGTGCGACCGTGATCGTTGCAAAGTTGCGGGTGCTGTTCAGTCGTGGCCCCCGCGCTGGTCAGATCTGGGGGGGGGTGGGCGGGGGTGGACATGCTTTGAATACTGACGCTCAACCCACAAGCCCAAAGCCATGTCAAGGAGGACAGTTTTGAGTTGCTTGTTCTCAGCTTCTCTTGCTTGTCTGGTTTTGCAAGACGCTGGCGGTAAGTTGTCTTCTTGACGACGCCTCCCTCGGTGTTTAATTACGGGCGAGATCAAGAGCCTGGCTCGCACTTTGTGGGCAAAACAATGTTGCCCTTTGTGACTTTGAACGTCCAGTGTCTGTCCAGGTCGACAAAGGGGTGATCACGCACACAAACTGATCGCTTTCTCTCTTTAAATCGAAGGTCTAAATACTTGCACAAGTGGACGGGCTACCTCCTGCAAAGAGTGCTTGCTCATTCATCCCGACTGTAGCTGGTGTGTTCAAGAGGTACTTGGTCTTTATGAACTCGAATGGGGTGAGGTGTATTCATCACTTTGCTGAAGCGGATTGTTGCACTGCAAAGATTCAAGATTCCCTTTTATTGTCATGGAATAGATGAAATGTAACGTTAACTCAAGATGATCACAAGTTCTTGTTGATCTGACACTAATTAGAATTATTCGTCCACAGTGAAAGGTGATCATTTGGAAGTATGTTTAAATATGGGTTTTTTTGGGTTAAAAAAAACCTAATAATAGGCACACAGAACAGAAACAGGCCCATCTGGATACTTGAGCTAGGCCTATTAATAACCATGTACAGCACAGAACAGGCCAATTTGGCCCTACCAGTGAATCCCATATCATAAACCCTTCCTAAAATCTCCTTCAACCAGAGCCTTTAAAGGGAGTCACGTCAGATTTTCATCAGTGGTCCCTAGACTTGAGGGGGAAGGTAAAGGAAGTTCAGCCGAAACACTGACATACAGAGAATAAGTGCAGTTCAAAAGTCAAAATCGACAAGTAATGATTTTGGCAGAACTCCATTGGTATATATTGTGCAGTGTGCATTTAAAATGCATTTATGTTTCCTGAAGACTTCTTCCAGTGACCCACTTTGTATAGCACTTTCTCCTGATGAAAACTCTCCTTTATCACGACCAGTAGGATGGTTTAGATCAGTGGGTCTCAATCTTTTTCTTTCCACTCACATGCCACTTTTAAGTATTCCCTGTGCCATTGTGCCCTGTGGGATTGCTTAAGGTGGAAAGAAGAAGGTTGAAAACCACTACAGTTTAATCGTGGCTAATTGACTTGTTATGTGCACGGTTTCATAAACTCTGAAGGAAATGGGCCAATGACAAATTTTCTCAAGGAAAATATTTCAGTAACAATGAGGTCTAGAGCAGAGATTCTCAACCTTCCCTCCCCACCCACATACCACCTTAAGCAATCCCTTACTAATCACAGAGCACCAATGGCATAAAGATTGCTTAAAGTGGTATGTGAGTGGAAATAAAAAAGGTCGAGAACCACTGGTAGATGCAAAGGTTAAGTTTAGAGATGCTGTGCTCTTTAAGAAGAGAAATGAAACTACAATGAACAAGTATGAATTTCATTTTTTAACTTTACATCACAGCTGCTTAGTTGAAATATCACTTTTTTTTTAATGTATATTTTTCTTGACACTGGCATGTGTATTATAGGCTGTTGCCAACACATCCACACTAGCCACAATACATCTGTTTTTGTGTATCTGCTTAAAATGTAATTTAAAAAACAGATGCTTTAAGTGATATCACAAAGTAAGGATAAGGGAATATTATTTTGGGGTTTCCCAAGTTTGTTATTGATGCGTGATAAAAAATCTGTGAAGAAGCAGTCGGGTCTCAATTTAAGCTGTTGATGAATCTATCATGTGTGTACACTTTCCAAATTTGATGACAGTTTTTCCTGAGTGTGGAGGTATGAACCAGTGGATGTTAAAAGTGAGGTGGTATGTCATGCATGATGTCATTACACCACTAGGGCACCAGGTGGCTCACCTGGTGACCTTGTATACAAGCCCAGGGGAATCCCTGCCCCCTTATTCTGGCCTAGGCTTGTACAGAGGCAAGACCAAGGCCTCAAAGCTTAGCTGTATACCAGTCTATTAAAACTAGTGTTTTACCTGCGCTCTGCCTTGTGTGGTTTGATGCTAGTAGCCTACAAAAAGCTTTGGCATAAAATGTTGACAGTGTTGTGCTTTCTGATTTGCAGTCCCCTGGTAATCAGCAGAAATTAACAACGAAATATTCTGTTCTTTATACTAATGCAGGAAGAAGAATAGATAATCTTTTTAAACCTGATCATGAGTATTTTGTAATTGAGGTTCATTTAACTATTCTGGTTCTGTATCACTTGAAACAGTCATCCATCGTAATCCATTCATCTGTGAACAATTTATGAAAGTTAGCATCTAGAGTTGCTGATCAGTAATAGCATCAAAAGTGAGCATAATCAGGCTCATTCTGACTTATTTACCATTTGATGTAAAGTGCTAGATGCCCCTCCGACACTTCCTTTCTCCCCCCCACCCCCCCCCCACCCCGCCCCATCATCTCCAAACAGTCAACTAAGTATTGTTATTCTTGTTTTCATATAGAAACAAATGTGGATGCCATTGAGACTGCTAAATGACATTGAGGTTGTAATGCACAATGGTCAGCCTGCCCTTCTATGTGGGTTTCAGCTTGTCAAAAAAAGTAGAAAGATGCAAGCACTCTGGATGTGCACCTACCCACGTTCCTGTTCCATACACTCAAGACCTTGGGTGTTCCCAACAAACCCTGACCCCCACTACCGGCTTTATCTACTTGCCAGATCAAATGAACTTCACATTGGCAAACCAGATTCACTGACACCACATGAGAGGGCTGCGGAGGAATGTGTCATATTGATCAACACTCCCTGTAATCTAAGGTTGAACACATAAGTATGTAAATTCATGACTAACATGTCAGTAGATAGTGAAAACTTGGTGTATATTTTTCTTTAATCAACAAATCTGTTTAATTAGGAACATGGTGATGATATTCATATTGGCAACTTCTGGCAATTTGCACATTTTGGTTTCTCGTTCTCTGAATTCATGAGATCCTCTAACTTTACCCACAGCTTCCCCTTTCCTTCCCTCTCCCACCCTCCCCCAACCCGGACCATTTGCTGCTCTTATTCAAGATCATTTTTTAAACCATTTCTCTGCTGTTGCCCATCATTCCCTTTCTGACAACATCCTGTTTATCAGTATAAGTCAAAACTGCAAATGGTGGAGATCTAAAACAAAAACAGAAAAGGCTGGAAACACTCGCCAGGTCAAGCCACCTCTGTGGGAAGAGCAACTGAGGCCATGTTTCACATTGAAGATAGTTTGCCAGTTCTGACACAGGATCTTCAACCTAAAACATTGTTTCTCTTCCCACAAATCCTTTCTGAGACCCAGCACTCAATTCCTCAATCCTGGGATCAAACTATTGGCTACTAAATGTGCTTCATGACTACAGTATGAGGTGGTACATGTTTGACTCGTGTCTGTGCGCAGGTATTGTCCCCTTCCCTTTTGGATTTTTATCGTTGTCTCTCTTTGTACCCTCTGTTCTTGTAAGTTACTAAAACTTGCACCGAGATAGATTTCCAAATTCATTGAATGTGGTTCATCATCCATTTATTTCCATTTTTTTCATCTCTCATTTTTCCAATCGGTTTTCTTCCTCTTATATTAAAGTGATTCTTTATCAAAGACATCAAAAAAGTCCTATATGAATGTGACTATGATGAACAGTATTTATAAAAATAAGGTGTGTGTGCGCGCGTATGTATATATAATATATGTGCGCGCGTGCGTACATATATATGTGTGTGTGTGCGCACGCGTCCGTATATATAATATGTGTGCACGCGTGCGTATGAATATATAATGTGTGTGCGCTTGTACGTATATATAATGTGCGCGTGCATGTGTATGTGTATTTATATATGTACAAGTATACACATACTGTACATGCATACATATATGTGTATGTCCATGTATATGTTTATGCATATATTTGTGTTTGATATATAGTCAAAAATGTATATATGCACATATACTGTATATGGGTGAGCATATATTTTGTGTATGTATGGAGAGAGTTGTAAGAATTGATGTGTTGTCAAATCTCATGCTGTTGGATATAACACTTTGTGGTGTGGATAGAAGATTGATTAGCTGATTGAGAACAAAATGTTGGAAAAGGTGTCTTTTTCTGTTGATAAAATAGAATGAATAGTGTGCCATAGCGATCAGTGCTAGGATATGCAGATTTTATGATTTTATAATCGATGAAATGACCAATGGTCGCTAAACAAGCGAATAAAGGCAGGTAGGAAAGTTGGTCACAAAGAGGGTGCCTGAGCATACAAAGATGTTGATTTGTTAAATTACTGGGAAAACATCGAAATATCAACTATTACAGGTCAACGGTGAGAGGGAGAACATTTAAAGGGGATTTGAGACTTTTATGCGTAGTGGTATCTGGAATATGCTGTCAGGGGAAGAGATAGAATCAGATTCTGTTGCAATATCTAAGAAGAAGCATTTAAACCAACACGTGAACAGGTGGGGAATAGAGGGGATATGGATCATGTGGAGTCAGATGAAATTAGTTAGATTAGTATCATTGTCAGGGAAAATGATTGGCTGAAGTTTATGTCCCTATGCTCTACAGTTCTCTATTAGGTTTCAGATATAGTCTATTTGTGAGACTATATCTAGAAAATTGTGTACAGTGTTGGTTTTATTTAAAGAAGCAAGTTAACAGGAAGTATTATTCTGATACTTGGGCTGTGCATGTTGTTTTCTGAAGAGAGTTGGACAGACTTAGCATGTTTATCCTGGGGTTTAGAAAGCAACACCACTGACACCAGGCTTCACTCCATCGAGCTACCTTAACAAAGCAGCCTCTCTCCTCAAGGAACCCCACCACCCAGGCCATTCCCTCTTGTCCAGGAGCCTGAAGATGAGGACCCAGCAGCACAAGGACAATTGCTTTCAGATTTCTGAATGGACAATAAACCACAGGCACTACCTCACGTTCTCCTATTTTCTTGCACTATTTATTTATTTTTGAAATTTAATTTATAACAATATTTGCCCCTATGATCCTGCAGCAAAACAAAGAATCATAACAATAAATTCTGATTTCATTGAAACATCCAGGATTTTGAGGCATATTGACAGGGTGAATATGTTAGAGATTTAAGAACTAGTGGGGTATAGTAAAAGATCACTCATTTGGATAGAGGAGAGGCATTACATTTTTCTGAGAGTAATAGGGCTTCCTCAAAAGGCAGTGAAAACAGAGTCTTTGAATATTTTAGAGGTAAATAGATTTTTTATGTCAAGAGTGGGTGTATGGATTTGATGTTATGATCAGGTTGTCCTGGTCAACGGTAGAGCAACTTCAAGAAGCCGAGTTGCCTGCTCCTAACCCTGATTCATATGTTTTCAAATTGGCTGTTACTGCAGCATCCGGCTTCTCTTTCCCTCATTTCCTTCATAATTTTCCAATCTAAACACATAAAAAATTACTAATATATTCAGTTTAATCACTATTTATTATAATTCTACCATGCTGAAGATTTGTGCCTTAGGGTCTTTTATATTCTCTGTTCATGTTTTTAAATCAAATGATATTCTCACTTTGACATTCTTGCATTCTATTCTATGGATGATATTTTGTCCTCTACTACTGTCTGAAATGTGGGTGAAGCAGTCATCTTATTAATCTCTAAATAGTCCGTGTTCTCCTCTAAATACAGTGATTAAAAGTGTTGCCATTGATTCTTGGTGATTGGTTACATTTATTTTTGCAGCTGTTAGACTTCTGATTGCTCTCTGTTTTGCTCAATTTGAACTTTTCCTTGTATTTTCATGCATTTTCTTTTCCTTAAATACATTTTTTATCTCTCATTTTTGACTCTCTTGCTTAATGACACAAATTGAACATTTTTCCTTTTAGGATTTATTTACTGTAAATAACTCCCTCAGTTGATTTATTAATTTGCTCTTTGGGCTAAATTAGGGTGCACTATTTAATACTAGTTTATTCACAGTTTGCCCTCGTTTGTACATCTGTTTGTTTAAAGACTTTAGTTTCTTACTCTCAGTTCTATTCTTGAAACCTAATATCAAATGCATTGACATCACTGTCATTTATTCGGATGTATTTCTTTACTAAATGATTGTTATGGAGAAAGAAAAGATTTTTATACAATTTCTCAAACATTCATTGATTAGTCTGACTTACTTTTGGAGGGTTCTGTTAGTCACTTGGTAACTTTAATCAACAGTAAATAAATCTTGAACTCCAGATTTGAATTTGTAAAAAGTCAACAAATTATTTTGATCTTTTTGTATACCACAGTATTCCTCTGGATGAGATGCTTACAAAGCAGCATTGAATTGAAAACAAATCTGAGCCACCAGTTTTAAAAATATTTGTCCATGTGGTTTTGTTCCTCCAAAAATAAGAAAAGAATTCAACACAAGGAAATTATTATCTCAATTCACCCTTGATGGCTGGAATAGGCCAGACTTCTGAACTGTTTGGCAGAAGCCAAACTTGAGCCACTTCAGTTATTTACTGCAGTCAAGATTAATATTAAAAATGTTTGAGGTAGTTCTGGCCAGCTGAGGGTTGAAAGACTAATTCAATCAAAAAGTTTGAAAGGATCCTGAAAAATCACAGAAGTTCTGCTCTTTGATTTGTGACTTAAAGGAGAAATTAAAATGTGAAACCTATCCAAATTTATCTATGTATGCCCAAATAACTGTTTTGAGTCTGCTTGTCATGCAGAAAACTAAGGACCATGGTCTTGGGAGGGAGAGGTAGCTTTTTGAAGTTGCATTAGATATCTCATTACTTCATGAAAATATGCCATGATGTTTCATAGGGAAAATTGTTGACGACAAATTCCACAATTTTTATTTTCAATCCAACCTGAGTGGGAGGGTTTGGGTCAGGCCACCTTTTGCATCATCTCTGATGTCAGTGGAAAGTAAATTTGGCCATTTGCTGACAGAAAAGGGAAATGTGTAGGAGGTGAGTGATGGGAAAAATGCTAAGTTATTGTAGAAAAAGAAGTAACAAGATTAGAAATTTTCAGTTGAGTTTTGTTGTTGACACAATGAGACATGGCAATATGAAATAGAAGCTTGAAATGAACTGAAGCTGATGAAGGAAGGAATTTGGGGGGGGGCTCACAAAAATGATGAATAGTGCCTGTCATGTGTGTTATTCATATTTTTAAAATAGTTACTTCTTGTGGATCTGAAGTGTAAGATTATTGATTATATTTGTCCTGCCCTAAAGTAAAGCAAAATTAATTTGCACCTGAGGTTGTATTTACAGAGTTATTTATTTTTTTTGTCCTGCAATACCTTGTTTGCCTAAAAGGTTGAAAAATATAGCTCTTCTAGAATGGCTGAAGCATTCCTTAAAGAGTTTAATGCATTTTGCAGAATGTTAGTGGGAGAACACACAAAAGGAAATCTAATATTAAGAAAGTCATAATAATCCAGATATGATTTAAAAAAAGAACTGTGATTATTGTTTCGTCTGAATTTACTTAACAGAGGAATTTACATTTGCCCCAATTTTTGTATAATATGGCTAATTGATGTTTATTGTAATTTCTTCTTTTATCTTTAAGGAATTTGGCAGCAAAGTAAGCGTCTCTTCAAGATGTGACTTTAGGGAAAGCTTGATTAAAAGAGGATGCCAAGATCAGTTTATAGAGAGCCCTCAAAGCAGGATACTGATAGAAAGAAACCTCCCATTAAGCCACAAAGGATCTGGATCCTCACAATCTGATGTCATTCAACTAGTGCCTCAGAAGATTGCTCTCAATCTAAGGCCTGGTAAGGAGATGATTCTGCTCGATGGCGAGGGAGTACTTGGATTTGAAAGCTTAATTGTTTTCCAGTCGGGAGTTTTCAATAATGTGTTTTTGTGGCATCCTTGGCATTCTGTATCAACAAGTAACTGGATGATTTGGGCATGTAAGAGATGGACGGACGTCTGAGGTTTGACTCTCTGACCTGGCAAATGTAAACTGAAGGAAATGAGAGAGAAGAATGAAGTTTAGTATCACATGCTTAAGGTATAGGGAGATCAATCGGCCCTCTTCTGTACCAGTGATCTTTGGTTAATATTTTTCTTGGTGAGGGAAAGTTTTTTTTAAAAAATTGTGACGTGCAACCGTAGTCCCATTCTGCCCCTTATTGTATTAAGAAAGTTTCCTGCCCCAAAAATATTTTTCAGACTATTTGGACTGAGTGGAGGACATTGTGCATGTTAACAATGCTGTTGATACACAAGGTTTAGTCATTGTATTTAACGGTGGCTCTGAAATGTATTCCATTGACCAGTGAAATTACCCAGTAAAATAAGTTTTGATAGCATTTACTTTTTTTTCGCAGCTTTGATGTTTCAACATAATTATTACGCAAAAAAAATTTGCAATTTCTTTGCTTTTTAACTTTAATGTTTTAATTCAAAGATGGAAATTTTAAAATAAAAGTGTGTTTTGTTGCAAGCTCTGACATCCAAAAACTTAAAGGGGTGAGGATAATTTCAATGAACTTTGTTTGATGTTGTTGGTGGTGGATTATACCGAATTGTGTAAAGTCACAAACATTATTTTTATGGTATATAGACCACAAGACTACATTTCGCATAAAGGTTCGGCAGGTAGATGACTATCCTGTGGATTTGTATTTCCTTATGGATCTTTCACTCTCCATGAAAGACGACTTGGACAACATCCGGGTTCTAGGAACAATGTTATCACGAGAGATGGCAAAACTCACCAGCAACTTTCGTTTGGGCTTTGGAACCTTTGTTGACAAACCAACATCACCATTTTCGTACACGGGTCCCAAATATCAGAATAACCCATGTGTTGGGTGAGTGAAAATGAATTTCTGTTATTTATGTATTCCTTTGAATTCATTAAAAAAAAAAATTAGTAGTTCTCCAAATGAGTATAGGGTTGTAAAATTCCATATTGTATTCTTGTTCACGGTATTTGTTAAATGAAATATCTTTTTGAAATTGGGTTTCACGTTTTTAATATCTTAACGAACTAACCATCCCTTCTTTCCTCCCCCCCTCCCCATTAGTACTAACACAGGAACAGCAATGGAAGATTCACCAGATAGTGGTAAATTCAAAATAATAGGCTTTATTAAACTATTAATCACATAACAGTTATTACTTAACTCACAACTTGCTTAACTCCAAACTTAAACCCCACTATGTGCATAAAAGGGAACTTCTTCACTCAGAGAGTGGTGGCTGAGTGGAATGACCTTCTGAAAGAGGTGGTTGAAGCAAGGTCAATTTTGTCATTTAAAGAAAAGTTGGATGGAAGGGGATTGGAGGGTTTTAAGGCCCAGTATTTTAAAGTCATGTTGAACTTAAACGTCTATTAAATTATAGTTCAGAGGTGATTAAGAAACATCACGCTCTTTTAAATTGTTGCGTAAAGCAGTAATGAAGTGTGTGTTAACTCTGATTCAGTCCTTAGACTGTTGAAACTCACAAATCTTGTTGAGTTATTTCCCCAGGAAGAAGTTTCTCCTTAAACTCTCACACTGATGATCTTCAGCTCCCTCTTAGCTTCTTAAGAGTTCTGCAGCTTCTTTCAACAATTATGAGGCTGTCTTCTAATAACAAAAGGAGAGATTCTGAAGTGGCTTACTCAAAACCACTTAGAACAGCACCTCCTCCTTCTCCAGAGAATGCAGTCAATCTTCTGGTTTCTTCTTCTGGGCTCAAGATGTCTCTGCCTTCAGATACCCTTAAAAATTGTATGAAATTAAATCACCAATGAGGTCAGTCTAAATTCCTGGAAAACGTGATCAGTTATTGGAATTTTAAACAGTTGCCAACCCCAGTTTCTTGTAAACCATGTGACCCTCTAACTCTGGCTTGTAGATGTCATGACTTCGAAAGATGACCTCACTTCTTTTTTGAGAGCCTTAAGTATATCACTCAAATGGCTCTGAATTTTATTTCTCTTCTTCAAGAAGTTATCATTGCTTTTAAGAACCACACCTGGTGATTAAGTTTGAATTAAGAACACTTCTGTTCCATTATGATCTGGTTCTTCTAGACGCTGTGACTCCAAAGTGACACTTTGCTCCAAGTGCAATCATGTCTTTGCAAACTTGCTGTGTCCTGTGTGTGTAACCCTGTTCCAAACCCACTACATTACTTAAGACATTTGTAAGAAATCTAGCCTATCACCTATCACTAATAACCCAGATCCATTACAAATATCTTAGAAAATCTTGTTTTGTAGCTGATATTTCTCAAATAAATTGTTCCATTTCTAGTTCATATTTAAGAGATCATTAGTTAATAAAAGACCCAAATTCAGGATTATTGTAAATTGATCATTGCAAATTCATGATTGTGAAGCAAAATGCTTAGAAAACAAATTTAAATTTTAGAAAAGAATTTGAGACTAACTGATTCATCAATGTGTCATGCTCAGGTCATGCTTGTGGGGAAAAAAAATTGGAACTTAGTTTTATTGTACCTTCCTAATATCTCTTTTCATTCAGGCATTGCACAGAGGAATTAAAGACTAGTTAGGGTCTCAGAAATTGTGCCCTAACTTGATCTGTACGTCATTTGTTACCCCGAAATCTGACTCCTTTTCAAATTTGAATTGTACATCATAATGAAGAAAAATCCCCAAACACCTGTCCAAGAAATTAGAAACACTCTTTAGGAGGCAGGTGTTCATATGTCGATGATTATTGCCTGTAGAAGACTTCATGAACAGAAATACAGAGGCTACGCTGCAAGATGCAAATCATGTTGGCCTCAGAAATGATGGCCAGATTACAGTTTGCCACCCCTACCCCCAGAACCAGCAGAAAGTTTTGTCTGTCTTTTAGGTTGTAGACATCTGCAACATACAAGGGGAAGCCTTGTCCACATGAGCTGGTTTAAGCCTGTCAATAGTGAAAGACTGTGGCTTCCCTCCAATGTTCAAAATGCAGGTTGACTAGTTTGTCTGAATATCCTATTTCCTTCAAAATCAATAATTTCTTGGCCAAAAATGCATTTATCCGGATTGTTGGTCAGTCGAAAGTTTTGAAGACAAAGGTGTATGAAGATGTTCCAAATGCTCTTCCTTAGTCCCACTGGCCACTAAAATGTTGTTGAGGTAAAGAAAAACATTGGTCATTCCACGTCCTAAAGCATCCATCACCCATTGAAATGATTGAGCGGCATTCTTTAATCCGAATGGCTTTCATAAAAATTCGAACAACCCAAATGGGGTAATTATTGCTGTTTTTGGAATGTATTCTGGCTCTACTGGTACTTGGTGATGGCCACACACCGTCTATTTTGGAGAAGATCTTCGCTCCATGCAAATTAGCTGAGAAATCCTTTATATGAGGTAGCTGATAACGATCTGGGATTATGGCGTCGTTAAGCCACCTGTAATCTCCATAAGATCGCCAACCTCCATTGTGTTTTGGGACCCATATGTAATGGAGATGCCTAGGGATTGTCGGACCTACAAATTATGCCTAGTTCCTCCGTCTTGGCAAACTCTTCCTTAGCTAAGTGCAGCTTCTCTGGAGGCAAGAGGCACTCTTTAGCATGGATAGGAGTGCCCTTAGAACAAATGCGGTGAGTAACACCGTAGTTTGCAGTGGAGGCAGAAAATTGTATAGTAATCTCAGGGAAATCTTCCAACAGCTTAGAGAATTTATCTACTGGTTTACTTAATGTTTGGAGGTGCAGAGCAGGGGTATAGGCGTCTGCCAGAGGAATGGTCTGAAAAGTATTTCCATCTATTAGCTGATGCCATTTTAAGTCAACGAAGAATGAATGATCCCAAAGAAAATCTGCACCAAACACAGGTCGGGATACTGCTGCTATAATAAATGGCCAAGTGCAGAGATGATTCTTGAACTTGACATTCATCTTCCTGGTGCCAAAGATCAGAATATTGGAACTGTTGACTGCTCATAGTTGCAGGTCTGGGATAGGATGGCTTGTGTCAAAACCGGTGAGTTGAAATACACTAACTTCTGTACCTGTGTCCACCAGAAATTTTCACTGGGACAACTGGTCCCATACATACAGTAGGTTTGCAGGTTTCTTGCCAACTGCTGCAGCCCTTACTGGCAGTTGGCCTGGGTGTTTCCCGCATATGAGCAGGGTGGAAGGCCCTTGCGGGCATTTATTCCCCAATGCCTGTGGTAATAACACCAAGACCAGGTGTCCGCAGGCTGCTTGCTTTTCTTAGGATGGTGCCCACTTGTAGGGAGTGGTGTGCGAAGAGCCTTAGAGTGTGGCAAGGGGATGATATCAGAGGGGTTGGTTGTGCAGACTTTCCTTGCTATGCTTTTTAGCCAGCTATAGAATGTCTGCCTCCGCCACTACAGCCCTCGGGTCTTCAAATGAACACTTGGGTAACAAGAGACTAATATCATCTGGCATTCACGCTAAAAATAGCAGCTCAAATAAAATATTGGGTCTTTCGCCAGCTGTCAGGACAGCATTTCATCCATTAGTTCTGAAGAAGTGCGGTCTCCCAATTCATTGAAATATAGTAGTTTGGCTGCCCTTTCCCTGCGGGCTATACCATATACATTTAATAAAATTGCTTTTGAAAGCGTCATAATTGCTGGTACGTAGGATGTCATTGACCCTCTTGGCGACGGCCTGGTCCAGGGCACTGACAAGATGGTAATAACGAGTGGTGTCCAACTGAACTTTGCAAAGATAAAATTGTTCTTCGGCCTGTTTGAACCACAGTTCAGGCTCAGCTGTCCAGAAAGTTGGTAGCTTCACAGCAATGACTGCAGAGTCCATGTTTGTCCAAAAATGTTTTTGGACTCGTCGGGGTGACCAGTTGTGGCCACTAGAATCACTGTGGACACGACGAAATAACCACACAAGGTATTTTTAGAGTGAATCAAACAGATTTACTCCATCACCCATGCAACCTTTTAAAAGCCCAAATCTCACACTCTTGCATGCTGACATCATCACGCAGCCGTCAGTTTGATGCCTTCTGGGATTGTAGTGCCCCCATAGCGCTGCTACAATAGCAAGTAAAGCACAATACAGACGTGCAGAGTTTCAGAGGGAGTTAATTAGTACAGTGCAAAGGCAACAACTTATTAGTGTGTGGTTCATTCAAAAATTTGATAATAGTGGGAAAGAAACTATCCGTGATCTCACAATTGTGAATCTACTTCCCATTGGGTAGAGGGTTAAGGGAGTGTGGCTGGGGAGGGATGAGTCTTTTAATATGTTGGCTGTTATTCCAAGGCAGTGAGAAGAATGCATGGAGTCAATGGAGGGTAAAAGGGTGTTGTGATGGTCTGAGCTTCATTTATGGACTGGCTAGCAAGATAGGAGAAGATTAGATTTGGAATTCAATTCGAATTTGTGTACCAGGAAACAAAAAAAATTATTATCTGACATTTAATCTTTGTGCAATATAATCACTGTATATTAATCCCATGCTGATTAAAACTGGAACAGTTGAATTGACTTAAATTTGTATCCATTGATAGTAAAAATATACACTTGAATACAGAATTTACGATGTTCATGTTATGACATCACACAATGTAAGGTTCAATGTAAAAAAAAAAATCCATTTAACTATTGCTCCGAATAATATGTTGTTTTTCAGCACGAGGCTGGAGGGGTGCATAGCCAAACTGGTAAATTATATTTTAATAAATTGAGCTGGCCTTTCTCATTTGTCATCATACTCTATATCCTGACTCACTCCAACAATTGTTAGAATTGATAATATTCAAACACGAACAATTCTCTCCAAAGATCTCGATTTTAAATCTAGTTTCTATGCCTAAGTATGTTAAATGAGTATAAGAAAATGGGAACAGACGTGAGGCATTCAGTCTTTCGTAGCTGAAATGCCCTTGGTCTCGTCTCTTGGGCACCATTTCCCTGGAGCTCTCAATTCCCTAAATTTTCAAACATTTATCCATCTCTTTAAATGTTTCCAATGACCTAGACCAAGATATCACAAAACCCCGGGGAGGGAATTCCAGCAATTCTGTACCTTCTGCAAGAAATTTCAATTGACTACTTCATTATTTTACAAATATGTCCCCTGATCTGAGATTCTCCCACTAATAGAAATATCCTGTCTACCCTGACATGCCCCTTTATAATCTTGTATGTTCAAATAAGATTCAAATTTTTTAATCTTCAAAGTAAAATCTAATTTATTCATTGATAATAAACCTTCTCACAGCAGAAATTATTTTATTTAGTCTGAATTGCTCCAATTCTAGAATATAAACAAGGGGATAAAATCTGTGCTTGGAAGTTCCTGAACCAATCTTTTGATAAGACTGAATATTTTGCTCAATCTATTTGATCTGTTGAAAATACTATTTTCCTTTTAGTATTTTAAATGGCTCAAATAAATAATGAATTAACCTATTTACCATCATTCAAGTCCAAGCTTCTCTTTCATCATGAAAGTTGGATGTGCAAATGCAGAATATTTTATGAATAGATTTCTTTTGGTTTGTCTTTAATATGTGTAACATATTTACATGAACTACAAGAGTCGAATTGTGAGGTCTGTGGTCTAGTTCTTTGGAGCATACATGTGCCAGCATTACAGCCATGCAGACTTTTGTCAAAATCAAAATGATATTTTATGTTTCTGTGTTCATGGTTACATTGGAAGAAGATTAAATTTTATAAAACACATCTTCAATGTTTAATTTAAAAAAACCTTCAGAAATTGAAAATTAATGAATTCTTCATTTTGTGTTTTTTTTCCTCATGGGCTTCATTATGCACTGATGAAATGAGTGTCACACATGAAAATATGCAGCCAGATTTAGCTTCTGGTTTGTTAATGATGAAATCACTAATTGACAGCCTAAACCAAAATCTGGGATTTATGTTTAGCTATAAATGTATCCATTATCCTTTAAGTCTTTTCAAAATAGGTTTTTTTCCCAGAAATATTTTGCAGAAAATTGTCTAGCCATTCATTTCTAGTCAATTAATTGTCTTTGACTTGGCTTCGCGGACGAAGATTTATGGAGTGGGTAAAAGTCCACGTCAGCTGCAGGCTCGTTTGTGGCTGACAAGTCCGATGCGGGACAGGCAGACACGGTTGCAGCGGCTACAGGGAAAATTGGTTGGTTGGGGTTGGATGTTGGGTTTTTCCTCCTTTGCCTTTTGTCAGTGAGGTGGGCTCTGCGGTCTTCTTCAAAGGAGGTTGCTGCCCGCCAAACTGTGAGGCGCCAAGATGCACGGTTTGAGGCGAGATCAGCCCACTGGCGGTGGTCAATGTGGCAGGCACCAAGAGATTTCTTTAGGCAGTCCTTGTACCTTTTCTTTGGTGCACCTCTGTCATGGTGGCCAGTGGAGAGCTCGCCATATAACACGATCTTGGGAAGGCGATGGTCCTCCATTCTGGAGATGTGACCCACCCAACGCAGCTGGATCTTCAGCAGCGTGGACTCGATGCTGTCGACCTCTGCCATCTCGAGTACTTCGACGTTAGGGATGAAAGCGCTCCAATGGATGTTGAGGATGGAGCGGAGACAACGCTGGTGGAAGCGTTCTAGGAGCCGTAGGTGATGCCGGTAGAGGACCCATGATTCGGAGCCGAACAGGAGTGTGGGTATGACAACGGCTCTGTATACGCTAATCTTTGTGAGGTTTTTCAGTTGGTTGTTTTTCCAGACTCTTTTGTGTAGTCTTCCAAAGGCGCTATTTGCCTTGGCGAGTCTGTTGTACAAAATGTATAAAAAGTGCTTTGCTATTTGTCTTTTAAATTTGGGAGCATTGACATCATTCCAACTGAATTTAGAAAAGAAAATGGAATGTAAATAATTGTAAATTATTTAGTGTTATTGACCCTTCTGAATTTTTGCTTCATTAAGCAGATTACACGAAGCGTATTTGACTATTAATATGCATACATTCAGCTGTGTTATTTGAAATCTTTGCAAATCATTCTCGATTTATCCAGCAATTCTAACAAGATTAACCAGATGGTTTCAGGGCAGCTTATCACTGCAGCAACACTGGCTTCATCCTGTCGGTGTATTTATTCCCCTTGTTCCATCCCTCCTCCCCCATCCTCTCTGCAACCTGTTTCCACATTTTTCCAGTTCTGATCAGCCTTCCTCAACTTGATGCTTTAATTCTGCTTCTATTTGATCAAATGCTACCTGACCTGCTGAGTGTTTCCACCCTTTTCACTAATTCGGTTTTAAATCCTTCAAACCAGTGAAGTCAATTCACTGAATAGCAAAGTTAAAACTGGCACCTTTCGAGAACGATATAAAATTGTAAAAACTCATCTTTAAATTGAGGCAAATATAATTAAAATAAATGTGGTAGTTCATCAGTAATTCTTTATAAATAACAAAATGCCATATTTCTGGTTTTTAAATGCATGCTGATATTTTAAGTTTCAGATAATTTTACGTATGATATGAACTCAGTGGTATGAACATCTGTGGAGAAAGAAGCAAAGTTAGTATTTTATATTGGAAAACTTTAATCAGTTCTCGTTCTCTTTCAAGAGATATTTTCAGATTCCTCTGGCATTTTTGTGCTCGTATTGTATTTCAAGAATCTGCAGTATTTTACATTTAGTGTCATAAATTGGGCTATAAATTCCCTTAAATGTAGTAGTAAATATAGGTATGCTTAAGAATTTTAAATATAATCATTACGTTTTTGGATTGCTAATGTTTCCATTGCTTGCAACCATCACTTCAGCGAGCCTTGGGCTATAGCTCGAGGTTATAACAAGAAAGAAGACACACAAAGGGAGTGTAGTCAGCACTGATTTTATTGAGATGCAGCTCTGCCTTTTATAGGCAGCTGGCTGCATCACCACTGGGGCATGACTTGAGCGGAGCTGGCTTCCCCACCTCAGATCCGCAGGCCCAGATTGGACCTCCTGTGATCGCTGATGGTGATTGGTTGATTCTGGTGCTATTACTGCAGCCTCTGGGCATGGGTCTCCCATCCCGTGTGCTGCTTGCTCGATCTCCACGTTTGATGGCTATTTTCTGTGTCGGCCCGCGGAGTGGGCTGGCTGGCCCCTGTGCTGTGGGGTCGGGTTAATGACCGGCTGGTGAAAATCCAAGTGGGCCAGTTTCAGCTGGTCATGCGTGAAGGTCTCCTCTCTGCCGCCAATGTCCAACATGCAGGTGGAGCCGTTGTGTTTAATGACACAGTAAGGCTGTTGAAGAGGTGACCAGTGGGCCCTGTGTCAGACAAATACGTAGTGACAGTCTGAAAAGTTCTTTGGAACAAAAGTGCTGGCTTGGCCGTGCACTCTGGGCAGTGTGCCCAGGTGCTTGTGCAGTCGAGACACGGTGACTGCCGGAAGCTCCCCCATATCCTTGGAAGCAGCCAACAATTCACCTGGGATGACTAGAGGCGCGCCATAGACCAACTTGCCAGAGGATGCCTTGAGATCCTCCTTTGCGGCACTATGAATGTTGAGAAGGAGCCAAGGGAGTTTGTCATCCCAGTTAGGTCCAGTGAGCTGCTGGCCCTCTACTTGGGCTATCTTCAGGTGCCTGTGGAACCTCTCCACCAACCCATTAGCATGCGGGTGGTAGACTGTGGTGTGGTGGAGTTGGGTCCCCAGGGCATTTGCTAAGGCAGTCCATAGGCTGGAAGTGAATTGGCCGCTCTGTCAGATGTTAAGTGTTCAAGAACCCCAAAATGTGCCAGTAATGCCTGTTCACACGCCTCAGTAGAGCTTTCAGCCAGTGGCACCACCTCTGGCCATCTGGTCAGCCTGTCAACCATGGTCAACAGATAACGTGCACACCTTGATATAGTTAGGGGACCCACAATGTCTATATGCACGTGGCTGAAATGATGGTGGGCTGGTTTGAAGGGCTGTGGAGGGGCTTTCATGTGGGTCTGGACCTTGGATGCCTGGCATTGAGTACATATTTTGGCTCACTGAGTGACCTCCTTATGGAGGCTGTGCCAGATATACCTATTGGCCACCATTTTAACTGTAGTCTTGATATCAAGGTGAGCCAAATTGAGGACCAAATCGAAAACTCAACTCCTCCATGCGACCGGAATGATGGGGCAGGGTTTGTTAGTTGAGGTGTTGCAGATCAGTGTGTGGTTACCTTGGGCAATATGGATGTACTCTAGTTGGAGGCCGGTGGGAATGCCATCTGGTATGCTGATTTGTCAGGGTCCATCTGCTGCGCTTCAGCTGGGGCTGCATAGTCGATGCCTGGGGTGGGGGTGTGCACCGCTAGAGTAGCTGGATGAGAGAGAAGGTCGGCTATCTCATTGGACTTCCTGGCGATATGCTCAATGCCTGTAGTGGACGTCGAAAGAATCAAAGAAGGCTTGTTCATCCAAACCAAGGCTTTTTATTAACTAGAAGACTGGAGCGTATCACATGTAGGTCGACCAGTCCAGAATGATCTGGGTCTGGCTAGGAGCAACCCTTTAAGACCTGACAGTAGGTGTGGCTACGCTCTCAGCCAATTACCACCATCCTATACCACAATATATTTGGACAGGTGGTGCTGTTGCCTGGCTGACCATGGGTCTGACACCTTGCTGAAAGCAAAGGTGAATAGCTTGTGGTCTATGTAGATTTTGAACTTCCTGCCCTCCAGGAAGTAACGGAAATGCTGAATTGCTAGGTATACCACTAACAGCTTCCTATCAAAGACACTGTACTTGAGCTCTGGTGGCCTCTGGTGTTTACTGAAAAAGGTCAGCAGTTGCCATTGTCCGTTAACCAGTTGCTCAAGTACACCCCCAACCACTGTGCTGGAGGCGTCTACCATGAAGGCGGTTGGGGTGACTGTCCTTGAGTGCACAAGCAGGGTGGCATTGGCTAGGGTGTATTTAGTTGCTTGGAAAGCCTTGATTGCCTCCTCTGTTCATTGAATGTCCTTCCTGGGCCCTGCCATGAGGGGGAATAAATGGCTCAAGATGCGGCCCGCTGCCAGTAATAAACGATGATAAAAATTGACCATCCCTGCGGACTCTTGCAGTCCCTTCATGGTTGATGGTCTTGGGAAGGAACCAGTGGCGTTCACTTTTGAAGGCAACTACCTGGCCTACCATTTGTCAATGATATGGCCCAGGAAATCGATTGTCTCTCGGCCAAATTGGCACTTGATCAGATTGATGGTTAAGCCAAACTCATTTAGTTTGGAGAACAATAGTCTTAAGTTAGCGGTGTCCTGGTGCGGGAGTGACTGGCTATTAAAATGTCATCGAGGTAGATGAAGACGAAGTGCAGATCCCGGCACACTGCGTCCATCAACCTCTAGAAAGTCTGAATTGTGTTTTTTAGCCCGAATGGCATTCGGAGGAATTCAAACAATCCAAAGGGTGTTATGATGGCAGTTTTGGGAATGTCATCAGGGTGAACTGGGATCTGATGATAACCACTGATGAGGTCCACCTTAGAGAATATCCATGCCCCTTGCAGATTAATGGTGAAGTCCTGAATATGAGGCACGGGATATCTGTCAGGCGTGGTGTCCTCATTAAGGTGATGGTAGTCTCTGCACAGCCTCCAACCTCCTGCTGCCTTTGGTACAATATGGAGGGGTAAGGCCCATGGGGTATCAGCACCGCACAATGCCGAATTCCTCCATCTTTCAAAACTCTTCTCTAGCCAGGTTGAGTTTCTGGGGGGGGGAAGATGCCACACCCTGGCATTGAGGGGAGGGCCCTCCTTAATGATCTGGCGTCTCACCTGTGTTTAGGCTCTGCCGAGCTGAAATGAGGGGTAGTGATGGAAGGAAAATCCGTTAAGACCTGAGCAAATTCGTTGTCGGAAGAACTCACTGAGTGCAAGTGGGGGTCAGTAAGTTCAGTGCCCTTGAACAAGAGAGTTTAAAAAGTCTGGGCATGTACCAACCAAAGCTCCTTAATGTCCACTAGTAAGAAGTTGGCCCTGAGGAAATCGGCACCCAGTAACAGTTGATGTACGGCCCCCACTGTGAACTTTCAAGTGAATTGTCTGTCCCCAAAGTGAAGGGGGATTGTACAGGTGCCGAATGTCCGTATGTTGGAGCTGTTTGCTGCTTGAAGCTCTTGGCCCACCTTCCTGCTGCGTGCCTCGAGGCTGGATGGGGGAAGGATGGTGTACTTCACTCCAGAGTCTACCGAAAAACATCGGCCTGACAGGGAGTCTAAGATTTGGAGGAGGCTATGCAGTTGGCCAGTCATTGCAGCCATCAACGACGACTGGCCTTGACGTTTCCATGGAACGCTCAGGGGGAGCGGTATCGACGGGCCTCAGAATCCTACCATTGATGATAGAAACAATGTTGCTCACCAGTGGGTTTTGTTGTCTGGATGGTCGGTCAGTGGGCTTCCTGGCTGGGTGTTGCTGATGGGGTGCCATCACCTGTTCGAACGTAGCACAGGCATCCCTCCACTGCCCATACCTGCCTTCCTGGGCTCGTCAAAGTCTTCTTCTAAGATGAGCAGCTGGATCTCTTTGGGTAGCCGCTTAGGAGATCTGCTGGAACTGCGGTCAAGTGTTGTGGCCATCGGGGAGAGCGAGCATGTCGCTCATGAGGGCAGAAGGGGCCCTGCCCCCACACTGTCTACGTGCAGCAGTTGGGCCATGCGCTTATGCTTCAAGAGCCCGAAAGTGCAGGTTAATAGCTCCTTGATAGCCACATACTTCCCTTGCCCAGGGGGCTGCTGGAGGAAGTCGATAATGTGGGATGCGGTGTCCTGATTGAGAGCGCTAACTATGAAGTAGGCATGTCGCTAGCGGAGATCCAGCAAATGGCGAACTATACCTCGGTCTGCTGAAACCATACCCGTGGTTGCAACGTCCAGAAGCCCGGCAGCTTCATCAATACCGCATTGATTGTAGGTTGATCTTCCATCGTTGAGTCCAAGGCACTGTTTGGACCAATCAGGATCACCACTGTAGCGGGTTATTATGGTTATAGCTCAAAGTTATAACAAGAAAGAAGACTCTCACACGAAGGGAGTGTCGTCGACACTGAGTTTATTGAGATGCAGCTCTGCCTTTTTGTAGGCACTCAGCTGTGACACCACAGCTGAGTGGCTTGAGTGGAGCTGGCTGCCAATTGGCCATCTTGGATCCACAGGCCCGGATTGGACCCCGTGCGATCCGCTGATGGTGATTGGTTGATTCGGCTATTATTACTGCAGCCTATGGAAGCGGGTCTCCCATCTCGGGTGCAGGTTGCTTGGTTGCCATGTTCGGCCATTTCCTGTGTTGTCCTGAGGAGAGGGCCGCTACAACTTAAACATAAGAGTTTCATAAAAATTAGTCAGTGAGCCTACCATCTGTGGTTGGTAAACTTACTAGAGAGTATTCTGAAGGAGAAGATATACATGCACTTGAATGGACAAGGGCTGATTGGAGTATTCAGCATGGTTTTGTGGAAGGGCATGTATCACAAATCTGATGAAGTTTATTTTGAAAATGTGACAAAGAAGGTTGACGTGGCAGAGCTGTAGACATTTTTTATTTATGGCTGCTCTAGCATGTCAGATAGAGTAAGATCCAAGGTGAGATAGAGAATGATGGTTGAAGGTTGTTTTTGGACTGGAGACTCGTGTTGTGCCACAAGGTCCATTGTTGGATCCATTACTGTTTGTCATCTACATCAATAATTTAGATGAAATATAATCGGCATGATTAGCAAGTTTGCAGATGACACACAAGTATCTGGTATTGTAAATGGTGAAGGTGGTTACCAAAGATTTTAGCAGGATCTCGATCAGGAGGGTAGAGAATGGTTGTTGGAATTTAGTACAAAGAAATGTGAGGGGTTCCATTTTGGGATGTCCAACAAGGGTAGAACCTACACAGTGAATGGTAGGGATCTGGGGTGTGTTGTCGAGCAGAGGGATTGAGGAATGCAGATACATAATGCCTTGAAAATAGCATCACAATTTGATAGGGTGATCAAAAGGCTTTCGGCACTTTAGCCTTCATCAGCCAAAGTATTGTAGAAGATACAAGATCATATTGCAGAGGTCCCATTTGGAATATTACTTGGGTCACCATGCTACAAAAAGATGTTGTAATGCTGGAGAGAGTGCAGATAAAATTTGCGAGGATGCTGCCAGGACATGGGGATTGGGAGGTGGGGGAAGTGCTAAGATAGAGAGAGAGATTGAGCAGGCTAGGGCCATGAGCGGATGAGGGGTGATCTCATCAATGTAGACAAAATGCTGAGAGGTGATTGCAAAGTCTTTTACCCAGATTAGCAGAATCAGTAACCAGAGGGCATAGGTTTAAGGTGAAGGGGAAGAAATTTGCATTCAATGTTTGTTATTAGCTCATTCAGAATGGGATTCACGTGACATTTTCTCCCTTCTTTATTCTTTCTGTTTATTCTGCATTGGATTTGTTTAATCTTTGAAACTAAATAAAGTATTTATTGAATGCATATGAGATTGTGTAACTGACAAAATTCTTGTGCTACTTGTCATCGAGTACAGTAACTGAAAACAGATCTTTTATCGATGTTTCAGGAACAGTAGGATACATATCACTTGTCATTATGAAGATTTCCATTAAATTGTATATTCTTCGTCCTCATCCATTTAATCAGTAAACAAAAATCGATTGCGAGAAGTTCCATTGCACCCCAAGGCTGCTCTAGATGGGGAGAGCAATGCTTTGGTCATTGGTTCTCCAATAAAAACTTTACTTGGTGTCGTACAGCAGGGAGCAGGCTCTTCGTGTTTGACTCATTCGACCCAAGTTGGCATTTCAATCATAATCCTTCTAAGCCTATCCTGTCCAATGCCTTTGAAATCAGAAATTGTGCCCGCTTCTGGCAGGTCATTCTAGATATGGAGCACCCTCCAAGTGGAAAATGTTCCCGTTCAGGTCCTGCTTAATCTCTCCCCACAATTTGAGTTCTGGAATCATCTGCACTGAGAAAAATACTGTGGGCATTCACATTATCTATTATAATTTTATAAATTCCATAAGGTCACCCTCGTCCACCTACACTCCAGGGGATTGTTATGGGTTATATTATTTATAAATGTTTTTAAAAGAGAGAGGTTGTAGGGTTTAGTGTAGGTCACTTCTCAAACAGACATTAACATTTCACAAATTTGAAATGCAAGAACTAGGCATAAGTAGAGACTTCATGCCCACAGTGACTTTACAGAAACTTTGAAG
This sequence comes from Narcine bancroftii, assembly GCF_036971445.1. Taxonomy (NCBI): domain Eukaryota; kingdom Metazoa; phylum Chordata; class Chondrichthyes; order Torpediniformes; family Narcinidae; genus Narcine; species Narcine bancroftii. Next base: position 286,870,348 of record NC_091472.1, read on the forward strand.
AATGCCTATAGAGGCTTCACAAGTAGGTGTTAATTGAACTGATATTGTGGAATAAATGGACTACTGTCTTTAAACAAACAAGATGTCCAGGCTCAGAACTGATTCCGGTGCCAGAAATCTATCTGGTTGCAGTTTTCTGTTCTAAGATGGGTCATGTGATTTTTCAGACAAAGAGAGAAAAAACGATTTTTTTTTAGCAAGTGAGAGCGAAAAAAGTCAGTTCAACAGTTCTTCAGTAGCTTTTGAGACTGCAGCATCACAAGCTGGCAGGCTTGTTGAAAACCCCATTTTGAAGACTGGTTGTGAGTTCTGAGTTCAGCCTGTTTCAAACCCTTCTAGTCCTTATACGAGGAAATAGCTGGCTAGAGTGTTTCTCCTGAAATAAGGGGAACAAGAAGAACTCTGGTGACCTGGAAGAAAAGGTTATCATTTGGAAAACCTGTGATGGACAAGTTTCTTCGGCAAGACACTGAAGAGGCTGATTGGAGGAAATCAAATTATGCTTGTGTCCAATGATCAACAAATCTCTCTCTGAAACCAATGAGAACCTTCCTGAGTGGTAACCATTTAACTTTAAGCACCAGAGCCTGGTGAAAATTTATAAATGTTAAATTCTGTGCACAGTATAAGAATTGCCTGATACCGGTGAACTTGAAGAAGTAAGAAGTGAATGACTCGACTCTTAAAGCAAAGAACTTTCATGAACATATGCACATTACATACATGTGTGATTAGAATTAGAAGGGGGCTAATTTAATAGTAATAAGTTAAAATTTGATCCTGTTTTTATGTTTAAAGAAAATTAAAAGCAACTTTTAAGTAACCATTTGTCTTTGTGAATTTCTATTGCTTTTGGGTTTTGAGGTCCTCTGAGCTTATCTAAGCTCTCCCAGGAACTTAAGCACTTGAATCCCTGCAATATCCTGATCAATTACCTCTGCATCCCTTTCAACTAATAGATGGGAATGATAGGATTATTTTTAATGAATTAAGTATGTGCTCTCCTTTTAGAGGCCAGAATTGGTAGGCTGCCACTGCTCCAATATGGCCTGTGTGGTGCCAAGGGTAGAGAGAGTGGCATCAGACTATGGCAGGTCCTTTCAAAGCAATATAGAACCACATTGTCCCTCCTGTAGAACAAAAAGTGGTCCTTGTCGTGCATCACTGAACACAAGTAATGTTGGAGGGATACAAGGTTGATGACCTTGCATCACAGCTTGAAAATGTGACAAGGGTATTTAGATGTGATTTGGGAGGAATTGTTAGAGCAGCTTGCATATACACATTTTAAAAGACAGAATATTTGCAGGACTTTTGCAGAATGCTTTTTGTAGAAGGCAACAAAGTATCGACAGCAGCTTGCCTGGGAGAGCACGTGATCTTTTCAGGCAGGGGAGAAGAGAAATCAGTTCCTGAAGGACAAGCTGGCAAACTTTGGAAGACTGCCTGGTCAATGGAGAAGACTGTGGTCTGAAAAGGTGACCTGAAAGAAAGAGGATCATCTGGAGAACCCTGAAGGGGGCAAGTTTCGTCAACAAGACTGATTGAGAAGGAATCAGTTCCGGATGTTCTGGAAAAGGAATCTCCCTCTGAAAACCAGCAAGAACCCTCCTGAGTGGTAACCATTTGCCTGTTACGCACCAAAGACTGGTGAACTTTATTAATGCTAACTTCTGTGCACAGTACAAGAATTCCCTGCAACCAGTGAGATTGGACTGTGAGCCAAAGAATAAAATGTTACAGAGTCCAGAGGACCCTGAAAACCAGCAGCAATAGATATGCACCACAACACAGTAGTTTAGAATTATATTTGAACAAGAAAACAGAATTGAACTTTAACTTATTACTTAACCTACCTAACTACTTAATCCCCCCCCCCCCCTAATACTAAGCGCAGGTGTGTGTAATGTATATTTAAGATTAGAAAAGTACTTTGGATCACAAATTTTAGCGGCTGGTGAGCGTTCTTTGTGATTGCATTGATATGGAGGCTCCACAACAGATCATTGGAGATGTTAATACCCAGAAATTTGAAATTCGTGACCATCTCCACTACCTGAGCCTTCAATGAGGGCTGGGTCATGTTCCCCTGACTTCATCCTGAAATCCACAATTATCTCCGTGGTTTTGCTAATGTTGAGCACAAGATCATTGGCATGACACCATTCAACAAACTGATCTATCTTCTTCCTGTACGCTTCCTCATTGGCCGTTTGTAATTCTGCCGACAACTGTGATGTCATCGGCAAATCTGTAGATAATATTAGAATTGTGCCTGGCCACAGTCGTGGGTGTATAATGAATAGAGCAGTGGGCTAAACATGCTTCCTTGAGATGCGCCTGTGTCGATAATCAGTGAGGAGGAGATGTTGTTTCCAATTCATTCTGACTGTGGTCTTCAGATGAGGAAGTCAAGGATCCAGTTGCAGAGGAGGATGCAGAGGCCCAGAATTTGAAGCTTCTTGATCAGCACTGAGGGAATAATGGCGTTTAAGGCTGAGCTGTAGTCGATGAAGAGCAGCTGTATGTATGAGTTGCTGTTTCCACGTGTCTGTCTAAATGTCCTTTGAACATTGTAATTGTACGCAGCTCGTTCCATATACAGACTGCACTGTGCATGAAAATGTTATCCCTCACCTCTCCCTTGTATCTCTACCCTCTCAAATCAAATTATGCCCTTCAGTTCAAGAATCATCTCCCCTGGAGAAAAATGACAGTGAGCATTTAGTTTATCATTACCCCTTATGATTTTATAAATCTCTGATGTTTTCAGCCTCCTATGCTCCATTGAATGAAGACTCAGCCTAGCCAGCTCCCTATAACTCAAGCCCTCATAACAGAGTTTATAGATATGTTTTTGGAAGATAAATTGGGAAATGTTTGTTAGAGTAGGTCACATACAAAAACTTTAAAACAGATCTTATTTAAAATACTAGAGATCTGCCCCATGCTAGACATGTCGGGGCCAACAGTCTTTGCAAGAGATTTGGAGAGTGCCCAAGAGACTTCATTAATGGATTGTTGTTTACAAAAAGGCAACAGATGAAAGATCTTGTTGGAGCCGCAGATTGTCTGGAGCTATTCTAAGAGGGTCATGTGGTTTTGCAAGCAGAGAGAGAGTCAAACAGGCTTTCTCTCAGAGAGAGAGAGAGAGAGAGAGAGAGATATCACTTCTACAGTGTTACAGCCAGAAACAGCAGCTGGGACTGGAACAGGACAAGCTGGCAAAGTTGTGAAAAACCCCATGTGGAAGACAGTTTGTAAGTGCTTGATTCAGCCTGGTCAAAGCCCTTGTGATTCATGCAAGAGGAGAGGATTGGCTGTCTAATGTTTCACTTGGAATAAGAGAAACAAAAAGACACTCTGTGGCGACCTGAAAGAAGGAGGTTATCATCTGGAGAACCCTGAGGGGGCAAGACACTGAAGTGGCTGGGTGTCCATCATACAACAAATCAGTCTCTGAAAACCAACAAGAACTTTCCTGAACAGTAGCCATTTACCTTTCAAGCGCCAAGGCCCATGCACAGTGTAAGAATTGCCTGCAACCAGAACTTGGATGAATGAGAAGTGAGATTGGTCTGTGAACCAAAGAACTTTTCTGAACTTACCTATATGGGTGCTTAGAATCAGAAGGGGGTTAAGTAAGTCAATAGTGAAAAGTTAAAGTTTGATTCTATTTTCATGTTAAAGATCAATAAAAGCAACTTTTGTTTAAGTAACCAATCGTCTAGGTGAATATCTATTGCTGCTGGGTCTCTTCTTTGTCCCTTACAAATTATTGATCTTCCTAAAGTATTCTAAGTGTGGTTTCATCAACACTCTCCTTGTGTAGCTCTGCCACGAGGTACTCAATAACTTGACCAGTAAGAGCAAGCATGCTAAAATCTACCTTCATTAACGATCACTTAAAAGCAATAGAGCTTCTATTTTAAGACTTAATGAAAGCTCTCATTCTGTGTGGCAAGAGATAATATCCTAATGAAAGGGATAATTCACCTATGATAAATCATGTTCTTTTTCACGTAGATACAAGCTGTTTCCACAATGCGTCCCATCTTTTGGATTTCGACATCTGTTGTCATTGACAGACAAGTCTGACAAGTTCAACGCTGAAGTTCAGAGGCAAATGGTATCACGAAATCGTGATGCACCAGAAGGTGGTTTTGATGCGATACTTCAGGCAATAGTTTGCAAGGTGAGAAAGTGTGCTCTGACAGTATTTTTACATCATGCTATGAATTTTCAGGTTTATCTGAACATTTAATCCAATGGCAAAAAGCAGACTGATTGGGGGATCTCATTGGGGAGGTGGGAGGGAGGAGAATGGGATGAGTTGGTCAATTTCCAAGTCAAGACCCTTTACTTGGACTGATGCAGGATACCAAAGTGAAGCATTAACAATTGTTTTCCCTCCACTTGCTGCTGAACCCTCTCCTTTCATTAGTGTTTTATTTAAATTCCAGATTCCAGCATTTGTTATCTCCTTTGCCTCTGTTTAATCCAATATTCATTTCTGGTGCAGTGGATGGGAAGTTTAATCAACATAAACACTTTCTTAAATATTTCAATCCAGACTATTAAATCATGGAGTGATATTTCTTTGTAACTCTTATTTAGTTTTTCAATGCACATCACTTGATGCTCTTCAGTCTATCAAATGCGTACTTAAACTTTGAGATTACTCACTCACCTTGTACACTCTAAGGTTTACCAAATTACTTTTTGTTGATTGCATAGATTGGTACAGAATGATGCAGTAATGGCCCTAATGATTAGGATATTATCTGGACGTCTGCAATGACCCAAGAAGATCTCTGATTGCAGCAGTGATCCTAAATTCCTCATACTTACAGGAACGTAAGATTTAAAACTAAAAATTGGCATACGTGACTTTTTTTAAGGAAAAAATAGGCTGGCGGAAGGAGGCTTCCCACTTGCTGGTGTTTACCACTGATGATGTGCCCCACATTGCATTGGATGGCAAGCTTGGTGGCCTCGTACAACCCAATGATGGTCAGTGCCACCTGGATGAATATAATGAGTATGGCTTCTCTACAGTAATGGTGAGACAACTTCTTTGCAGCGTGATGAGTAATTTTTAGATTGTGAAGAATGAATGAGTTTTAATTCCAAATGTTTTTGAGTCAAGTGCATAACGCAACAATTCATTTGCATTGTATAAAATGTATATGTTCATTTTTTTAATAGAAATAATGGGATGTGAGCATTGGTATTATGCCAAATGTGTAGCAAACTTAATTACATCTGAGGGTATTGATATATCGATGCTGTCCCCTGATGAGGAGGCACCAAAGAACTATGATATATTTCCAAATTGCAGTGGTTAATGGCTTAGAGGAAGTGATGTTCCTGTGCATTTTCTACCCTTGTTCCTTTAGATCAGTGGTTTTCAAACTGCCTCCCCTAAACTCATATTCCACTTTAAGTAACCCCTATGCTATAAGTGCTCTGTAATTGGTAAGGGATTGCTTAAGGTGGTATGCGAGTGGGATGGGAAGGTTGAGAACTACTGCTCTAGACCCAATGGTGACTGAAATATTTTGTGGGAGAAAAATTGTCATTAGCCCATTTCTTGTGGAGTTATGAAACCGTGTACATAACGATTCAATTATGTACAATTAAAACTGTGGTTTTCAAACCTTTTACTTTCCATTCACATACAACCTCAAGCAATCCCTTATTAATCACAAAGTCTTTATGGCATAGGGATTGTTTAAGGTGGAATGTGAGTTGGGGGTGGGGGGGTGGCAATTTTAAAACAACTGTTCTGGATGATGGATGTTGTGGATTTGGATTTGTTTAAATTGCAGCAAGTGGTGACAGTGTAATTGCACAATGGTAAATGAGAATAAAGGAACCTTTATACCCCAATTCTGAGGGAATGTAACAAATTCAGATCATTTTGATTTCATTTCTTTGTCAAATCTGAAAGTACCACCAATTTTCCCTAAACTTTTTATTGCTGTTGAACTTGTCATTTTGCACTTTTGATATACAAGTGCCTTAGAACTGTCCCCATTAACCTTCATACATTATTGGTATTCTAGAGGGGAAATCTAGTTGGCCACTTCAGTTTGTAAATTTATATGTCAGATATCAAATTAATATTCTGTCATGTGCACTGTACCTGACTGTTTTGATTTGGTATTCATTGAAATTCATCCTTTTTTTGGAGGGGAAATAAAGAAAAACTGATGATAGAAATGGGATGTTAGCTTTCATTGGGGTTAATTTGGGTTCAGTTATGATGTAGCTTTTATACAGATTACACTGTTTATATTTGTATGCCATTTCATTGAAATAGGCCATGGTAAGCTAGTTGTGATATACACTTTAACATGTGGAATGCTGTCAGCCACCTGGCTTCCAATGGGAATGGGGGATGTATGTTGGGGAAATAAAACACAGGGCTAGAGAAGCTCAGTAGGTCAAACCATGTAGTTTATATAGCAAAGATAAAAAATACAGAACCAACATTTCAGGCTTCAGCCCTAGATGAAGAGTTCAAGCCTGAAATGTCGGTTCTGTATTTTTTTTTACCTTTTTGCTATTTGTGACAGATTATATTGTATTTTATATATAGATATGTTTTTGAAGGAGATCGATTGTGGGGGTAGTGTAGGACACAAACACTTCACAAAACTGAAATGCCAGAGCTCTGCTCAAGCCAGAGAGCCAAGGCTCCGAGTGCCTTTGCAAAAACTTTGAAGAATGCCTATTAAGACTTCACAAGTAGCTGTTAATTGGACATGCTGTGGAGTCATGCATTATTGTTTTGAAAGCAACGGATGAATGGACTCAGAAGATTGGGTCCGGTGCCGCAATCTGTTTGAATGCAATTTGCTGTTCTGAGAAGGTCATGTGATTTTGTAAGCAGAGAGAGAGAGAAGAGACAAAACAGGCTTTCTCTAAGAGAGAGAAGTGGTTTATGCAGTCATGGGAAGCTGACAGCTTGTACAAAACCCCATTCTGAAGACGTGTTCTGAACTCAGCCTGTTGAAAACCCAGGAAATGGCTGGCTAGAATGTTTCACTTGAAATAAGGGAAACAAAAGGAACTCTGTGGTGACCTGCAGAAGAAGAGGTTATCATCTGAAAAACCCTGATGGGGCAAGTTTCTTTGGCAAGACACTGATATGACTGATGGAAGTAAATTAGTTTGTGTGTTCAACGAGCAATGAATCTCTCTCTCTTTGAAACTGACAAGAACCTTCTTGAGTGGTAACCATTTAAGCACCAGAGCTTGGTGAAAATTCATAATTGTTAAATTCTGTGCACAGTATAAGAATTGCCTGATACCAGTGAACTTGGAGGAGTGAGAAGTGAAATTGGACTGTGAATCAAATAACTTTTCTGAACTTACACACATTACATACATGTGCACTTAGAATTAGAAGGGGATTAAATTAGATTAAGTTAATAGTGTTAAGTTAAAGTTTGATACTGTTTTTACATTTAAAGAAAATTAAAAGTAACTTTTGTTTAAATAACCATTTGTCTTGGTGAATTTCTATTGCTGCTGGGTTTTGGGATCCTCTGGGCCTGTAACGTATTGAAGAACACTGTTTAACTTGCTGAGTTTCTCTAGCATTATGTTTTTACTTCAACCATGGTGTCTGCAGACTTCCTTGTTTTACTTCCAGGAAATGCAAGTTATTTGAATATGCAAGTTGCATGGGGTTGCCAAAAAGTTATTGCATATCGCACGCTAGTATTCCCTGCATAAACCTTAAATAAATTGCCAACCTACATGTCATCCATTTGCCCTTTTAAATAAGTTTTGTGTTGCAATTTTATATTTTAAATTAGTATCAATGTTAAATTCAACAGAAATGATACCATCACATGAAGTGGGAATTAATCAGGGATTTCTGACACTAGTTGGCCTACCTCTGTGCCTCCCTTGTGTATAAATGGAAATAAACTAAAAATGTCTTGTGCTAATTTTGCATAGCGTGTGACATAAAATACACCTGAGTTTATTTTCATATAAACAAAACAAGTGCATAGATAGCTTTGTGTGTATAAAGTAAAATCATTTGATTCTAAAGTTAATAAGTGACAGTGCAATTTTTTTCACTCTGTTCTGGATACTCCAATGGCATTTCCTCATGTTTCAAAACAGAACCTTTGTGACTGGAAGTTGAAGGCTAAGGAGCATTATGCTTCCGAGCTAAGATTTGGATGGGCTGCTGTGCTGTTGGCATATGAATAAAATCATTTCAGAGCCAAGTGTGCCAATTCAATATTTTGCTCGTTTAATATTCTTGGAAATCTTCGGTTGCAAGAGAATTCCAGATGCAAACTTGCCAGATAATTGAGAGTTTACTATATACGTTATATTAATTGCACATAGATTTGCATAAAGAACTATTATGCCTTTTGAAAAGTAAATGAAGTGATCTGAGCAAAAGGTGCCATTTTCAATGGGGTTGTATCATCTTCACATATTATTCACTTTCTAAAACACTTTACGGTCTTACTACCAGGTGTGTGGATTTTTTGAGCATCTTTGCTGCTTTTTATTCAACATCCTCTGGATCGTTTGGAAAATTACTTTAATTGTGTTCAGTGTACTGTAAATTGGGATGGTTAGAGGCTCTGTGGTTAGAATTAATTCTAGTCAGTCTCATGGGAAGCAATGCTTTTGTTTGAGTCCTGCCATTCACAATGGGGAGTTCTGTGAAGTACAGCAAAGGGGAAAGGGATGCAAGGACAGCAGAATATTAAAACTAAGGATAGACAGTCATTTCCACAGGAGGAAGATTCTAATAAATCAATATAGGACAAGTGAAATGACATCCATATAGTCCATAGGAAAGTAAACTTATGTCAAGCATATATGAGTTTAAGTGATGTATGTTTCAGAAGAGAAAATACAAGTGGAATAGTTTCTAATCCTTATTCATTATTTAGTAAAGTGTCACTTGCTGCACAGCATGGTTCCAGTTGGTTCATTAAATCAAAGGTATGCAAAATTTGGAGGGCTATAGATAGGCTTTTTCTACTGAGGTTGGATGAGATAAGAACAAGAATACATGGGTAAGGATGAAAAGTAAGGTGTTTAAGGGGAACTTTTACACTCAGTGGTTGGTGAGAGTCTGGAACAAGCTGTCAGTGAAAATGATGGATGCAGGTTCAATTGTCAACATTAGAAAAAAGAAAATTGCATAGGTGCATAGATGAGACTGATATGGAGGGCTATGGTCTGGGTGTACATCAATATTACTTAGCAGAATAATTGTTTGGGATGAACGTGATGGATCAAGAGATCTGTTTCTGTGCTGTAGTTTTCAATGGTTCTTGCCCTATACTGAATCTCTGTAAAGCCATCCATTCAGTCCATATTCCCTGCTCGCTATGTGATTTGTTTTTAAATTTAGACATTCAGCCCGGTAATAGGCCTTTTGGCTCATGAACCCCTGCCACCCACTTACACCCAATTGACCTATAACCCCAGTACGTTTTGAAGGAATGGAGGAAACTGGAGAACTCGGAGGAAACATGCAGGCACAGGGCGAATATACAAACTCCTTGCAGGAGCAGATTCAAACCCCAGTCGCTAGGACTGTAACAGTATTGGGCTAACCCCTATGCTAAATGTGCCGTTCGATGCAAGTTTATTTCTGTCAAATGTCAATCCAATATCCTTTTGAGATCATCCTTGCTTCTCCCTCAGTGATTTCTAGATCATTGCAACTTGTGATTTTTTTTTTTTTGGAAATGGTTTTCCTTGCTTTGCTCCTTTTCTCTTTGTCCCATGGATTAATTTTCTTTGTTTATTCTAACCTTGTCATATTTTAATTTTTCTGATTTTTGTTTTCTACAACCCTGTATGTTCTTGCATTCTTTCATAAACAAGGGGGTCATATTGGCAGTTATCAACCTTATGCCATCTAGGGTTATGTAACTATGAAAAATGCAGCTTGGAATTGTGGGGGAAGAGCACTGGCTAAAGATGAAGGATGTGCTTATACTTTTGTTGTTCTTTTGGCTCTAGGATTATCCATCACTAGCACTTCTTGGTGAAAAGCTGGCAGAAAACAACATTTATTTGATTCTTGCTGTGACTCAGTCCCACTATATGCTTTATAAGGTACAAGATGTGTTTTACCTATTCAAAGATTTTTTTTTAAAAACCGTTGATTCAATACATTTATACTTCACATGTTTCTATTTCTGAAGAACTTTACCACTCTGATTCCTGGAACAACTGTAGAGATTCTTGACAAGGATTCAAAGAATATCATCCAGCTGATTATCAATGCTTACAGTGTAAGTTGACTTTAGCTTGCTGTTAATGTGGAATGTTGGGGTAATGAATAACTATGTGAAAGGCAATAGAATGGATTCTAAATGCCTCCTTTTGCCATGCTCCAAATGAACAATGTGGGATCACTAAATCTCCAAGAGTTGTTTTTCCTTTGCAGTTCCGTTGTCAGTTTGAGCAATTTCTATTGTATCAATAAAATGCCAATACTATTCATTGTTTGAGTAAAGGCAATATGACTGTCAGTGCAGTAAAATCCCTGATATCCAGCACCTATGGGAGCTAGTAGATGCCAGATAAGTGAGTTTCCCAAATGCTTGAGGCTGCGTGTTGCATGAATGGAGAAGTAACAGCAAGGCGTGCCAATTTTAAGCTTGTGTAGTTTTGATCCATTTATTTTCTGCATTTTTTTTTGCCAGTTGCTTGAGGTTGAACGGGTGCCTGATTTCTGGAAAACATGGATTTTACTGTACTTTAATATTTTCCTAACATGCAGATTAAGGTATGAATCATCATCATCGGGTAAAGTCTGATCAGGTCACCAATTCAGTTTATTTTAACCAAGCATGCAGTTGTGACTTAATAAAATGCGAGGATTTGGCTGTGGTGAAGAATAGCTTCTTTGAACACCTATACTTCCTAAGGAGGTTGAGGAGGGAAAGGATACTGGCCCCCACCTTAACAACATTTTACAGGAGCCCATTTGAGAGTGTGCTGTTTGGCTGTATCACTATTTGTTAAAGTAACAGCAAAGCATCAGATCAGAAGTCAATGTAGAGAATCATCAAAATGGCTGAGAAGATGACTGGGATCTCTTTTTCCTCTATTGATGTCATTGATCAGGAGTGTTGCTTAAAAAGGACTCCAATAATTATTGAGGAATCTTTCCATCCAGCACACAGCATCTTTGACCCACTACCATTATCAAGAGGTAATACTGGCTCAAATACTCCTTTATCTCTTTCCCGACGGGAGCAGCTGAAATATGCTGTATGCAAAATGGAAGAGGTCCTCAATGATTTTGCACACCCTCTTCAGATAACGATCCGAGTGGGACCCATTGATATGGGGGCTGGGGGAAGGAGACTCCAGTGATCCTTTCTGCCACTCATGGTTCTGTGGATTGACCTCCAGCCCATTTCTCTGGGGCAGCTGCACCACATTGTCCTCCTTCCTTCAGCACTGTCCTCAACCCACTCCTCTTCATGCTACTGCCCTGGATCCAGCTCCCACAGTGTCGTAAGTTTGCAGATGACACAACAGTAGTTGACCTCATCAGCAATGACGTTCTGTTGCACTATGAAGAAGAGGTGGAAAATCTCATGATATGGTGTGAGAACCTGAGTCCCAACATTGACAAGGAGATGGTGGACTTCAGGAAGACCAGGATCAGCCATCCTCCACTACAAACCAACAACTCTGGAATGGAGAGCAGCAGGTTCCTTGGACATATCCCATCACTTCACTTGTCTGGAAGGCACAACAGTGACTGCACTTCCTGAGAAAACTGGAGTGGGCAAGACTACCGGACACCATTGTGTGAATAGGAGCTCAATCAAGAGTGTCCTGGCCGGCTGCATCACAATATGGTGCAGCTGCCCCAGAGAAATGGACTGGAGGTCAATCCACAGATCCATGAGTGGCAGAAAGGATCACTGGAGTTTCCTTCCCCCAGCCCCCATATCAATGGGACCCACTGGGATTGTTATCTGAAGAGGGTGTGCAAAATCATTGAGGACCTCTTCCATTTTGCATTCAGCATACTTCAGCTGCTCCCGTCGGGAAAGAGATAAAGGAGTATTTGAGCCAGTATTACCAGGCTGAGGAACAACTTTTTACCCTGGGCAATGACTAAAGGGACACTTAAGCTAACCATCTGAGACTCTCATATTCATGAAACATTATTTGTTTATTTTTTATTTATTTGTATATATGAACACTTGTCCTGCATATGTATTTTTTGTCTGTATTTATGCTATGTCTGCCTGTTTTGCACTGAGGATCTGAGACCTCTGTTCCGACGAGTTGTACTGGTGCGATCAGATAACAATAGACTTGAGTTAAGGTTGCCGATACACTTTTCACATCAGTGAGGCTTGTTCTCCGTGTAATTCTGTAAGAGCAGAATTGTCTTTAGAATTTTGAGGAGCTGGCTCCGGAAATGGTGAGTAGCCCATCAGATAGTAATATAATAAATAAAATAGGAATCTGCTGGGAATAATGAATAACTGACATGAGAAACAGGAGGCAGAGATGCTTGTTTTAATGTCTCCTGCTTGTGATTTTAATCACTGCAAAATGGAAAACTGCATGCTCGCATTGGGTGACTTAAATATGGAGTTAGTTTAAAAGTTAAGAAAGATCTAAAATTTCCAGTTTTATTATTTTCTGAGAGGGGACAGATAAAGTTGCTTGTAGTTGAGGAATGGTTTAAAATATAGCTACTTTCATAGTTGAATATGTAAACATAAGCATTGGTTAGATTAATTTTAACACATTGTTGTAATTGATTGTCTGTATACTGATTATCAAAATACAGGGAGAATAATTGTAAAAGTGAAATCATTGATTGGTATTGACATTCCACATCCTGTCAAATTCAGTCAAAAGGGCAGTGTACAAGTTTTCATTAGGATTAAATGGAGCTTTACTTAAGGGTTATCATTATTTAAAGTGATGACTGCTTGATGTGGAAAGGTAATTAGATTGGACATCATTCGGTTTAGGTTTAAACCTTTGTCTGATTCAGCAAATACTTGGGCAAATTTTCCTATCTTAGTAGCATTGTTTTTAATTCTAGGCTAATGCTTTTAATACCTCTTAATTGCCCTTGGAAAGCTGATGGTAAAGGCCTGTGTGAACTCTTGTGGTCCTTGTTGAGATGGTGTTCTCAAGGACCCGCATGGTATGGAATTTCAGGATTTGATTCTATAGTAGTAAAAGATTGGTGACATACCAAGTCAAGATGCTGTCTGACTTGGAGAAAATGAGCAAGTGTTGATGGTCCATTTATTCTCCAGGATAAATCTGGCAGGATTTGCAGGATGCCTTTGGGAATGTTCCCAGATGTGATTTGTTGTTGATGTGAGTTCCTGGCATGTTGAAGAGACCTGTAAAAGTATTTCCCTAAAATTCAGGATTTCAAATGTTGCTTAAAATAGGGTCGAACTCCAATGGATCTGCATTTCATCCTCAATCTTAACCCTGCTATGAAATTCTAACTCTTCCTGCTAGAATTCTGTCTCCTGGGGATAGAATTTCTAGACTTAAGACATCAAGCTACATGAAAGAATCTTGGCTGTAAAGTGTTTATCCAGAGTATTTGTTTTATTTTTGTAAACACTGCAGATTAACCTGGGAATTTCTTTGAACTGAAGGCCCTCTTAGAAATATACTTGATATTGTTGCATCAGGAGGCAGAGATGTCTCGCATGATTTTTAGACTTTTGTGTTAGTAAATGCAACTTCCTTACCAAACGGTTGAGTCGCGTTATTCAAGATCAGAATTAAATAAGTTTGTTTTGTTTGTGGCCTGATGTAATTATTTTTTTGAAACTGAATTTTGTGCTAATGAGATGTGTAAATCTGCTACAATGCTGATGTTAAATTTAGTTTGTGGAGGGTATTTTTAGTATTTGAGTTGCTGAACTTTTAAAATTCTTTGTCATTGTGAATTGCACTTAAACATATTTCCATCCAAATATTTTAAAATCTGGCCTAGGGGTTCAATTGAATGATATTTTACATTGAACCTGGAGGAAACGAGTGGCAGTGAATGCAATTGAATGCCAGTGGTGAAATGGAATGTGTCTTGATTTGCCATTTGCATGCTGGTTGTGTGTCTGCTCTATTTCCTTCTATTTATGCATTTGGTGTCTATTGTGTTCACCATATTTCCTCCAGTTTTCTCCTTGAAATGATCTTTAGCAAAATGTTTCCGTGGGAAAATTCTAAACATCAAGTTAGGATTTTATGCTTGTCGTGCAGTCTTGTGGATGGAGATGAGGTTAGTCATGCACAGTAGCGATCCAATTCATCGCAAGGTTGGCCAAAGGAGAGCTGTGCTGCCAACCTGCATCCTTCTAATTTCTGAATGGAAAATAATATTAATAAAATCCACTGTTGTTTGGGCACTCCACATCTTAGCTCCAACTGTTTGATCAGTGTTTGTTAAAGTTAACTCCCTCGTGTGATGGTTTTAAACAGATGCATGCCCCTTAGCATCCTGTAAATATTTGGCAGAATTTGCTTCCAGCATGTCTATTTTAGTATGAAGGCTTTAATCGTATACATCTCATTAATTTCTTATCCATATATCAGATATTAGTTTAACTTCTAAACACCAGTTTCCAAAAAAGTGAAAGCGTTTTCCTGTTGGGGTCAGTGAATGAAGCTAGCTTTAAAGTTTAGCAGAATTAGTGCACACCATAAATGTTGATTTGTTTGTACCAACAAGTTTGTTTTTCCATTATGGGTCAAAATGAAATGCCTTTGGCCAGTGGTTGTAAAGAAAACCATCAACGTTCTACTGTTAAATGGTAAATATGTTCCTGATGTCCAGTGTCAGTTTCACAATATTGATTCCTTGGTCCTAACTGCCTCTTCTATTCTTTCAGTATTTCAGTTTTGGCTTCAGATTCCAGTAGGACAAATTAATGAACCAGAAGCTATTGTTTCTCTCCACAGATGCTACCTAATCATCTGAATACTTCCAGCATTTTCTATTTTTAAAAATTTTGTATGCCCATGGCATAATTGTGAATCCACTCTCTTGCTGCACTCAACATGGAGTCCAGTGATGGACCCAAGCAAGTTGGGACTGTTCAGCCTGAGATGAGGGAATCCTCCTCTGCAATCAAACCACAGCTAGACGGACTAGGATTGGAATTACCATTCAGGATGATGGGGGTTTCTGTGTTCAAAGTTACCATTCAACTTAAACATTTTTAAATATCTTAATTTTAATTTAGAGGTACAGCACTATGAAAGGCCCTTTTGCACCATAACACATACTGCCAAACAGCATGAATTAACCTACAAACTCTGTTTTTGGAACATTGGAGAAAACTGGAGCACCCAAAGGAAACCCACACAATCATGGGAAGAACAGAAAACTCCTTGCAGATAGCACTGGTTTTGAACTGGGTCACAGGGGCAATAATAAACACCAATCTTTAAAATTTATTTTATTGAATATTTTTATTCTGATTACATTAAAGAATTTATGTTTCTTTAATCCAGAGTATCCGTTCGAAGGTTGAGCTGACAGTTTGGGAGAAGCCAGAAGACCTTGAACTTTCCCTAACAGCTATATGTCAAGATGGCATTTCACGTCCTGGAGTTAGAAAATGTGGTGACCTCAAAATTGGAGACACAGTAAGTGGACAAGTTTTATTCCCATTTCAATGAATAAAATTTTGCCTTGCTTTATTGTTTAAGTTGGATTTTAAAAAGTGCAGCCACGTCCAGAAACATGAAGCCCTCCTCCGACACCATTTCCTCAGCCACATATTTAGCTCCCTTATCTTCCTAGTTCTAGCCTCACTAGCACATGGCATGGGTAGCACTCCTGGAATCACAACCCTGGAGGTCCTGACCTTCAACTTTGCACCTAATCCCCTGTACTTTTCTTGCCGGACCTTCTCACCCTTCCTTCCCACGTCATTGGTCCCTGCGTGGACCATGACATCTGGCTGTTCATCCTTCCTCCTGAGAATAGGGAGGACTCATGGATCCTGGCACCAGGGAGGCAACAGACCATCTGGGATTCTCTCTCTCTCCCACACAACCTCTTATCTGTCCCCCTAATTATGGAATCCCCTATCACTACTGCTCTCCTCTTTTCCCTCCTTTCTTTCTGAGCTGAGGGTACTATCTCTGTGCCAGAGACATGACCTCTACAATTTGTCCCTGGTAAGGTGTTTCCACCAACAATATCCAAAACTGCATACCTATTGTTGATGGGAATGGCCACAGCAGTGCTCTGCTCTTTCTACCTCTCCTCCTTCCCTCTCCTGACAGTCACGCATTTATCTGTTTCCTGACTTGTAGGGGTGACTGCCTCCCTGAAACTCCTGCATATCACTACCTCTGCCTCCCTTAAGATCCAAAGTTTATCCATCTCCAGACTTGGTTTATCAGGAGCTGCAGCTGGATGCACCTTTTGCAGGTCTAGACATCAGGAACAAACATTCTATCCCTGACTTCCCACATCCTACAATCAGAACATTGGACTGCCCTAACTTCTGCCTCCATTACCTACTCCTAAGTTAATTAAATGAATGAAAGAAACTTACCGGCCTTACCTCACTGGGAGCAAGCTTTTCTTCAGCCTCTACATGCTGAACCCTCTCAAGTCAAAGTGATCCTCCTTAACTGGCCGCTCCTCTTCAGCTACCCCTCCTTTTGTCACTTCCCCTTATCTCAATTACTCTTCCCACCAATTATTTTACTGTTTAACTCTTGCTTGTTTTTTAATCCACTTACCTCCAGCTAGCTCCCAACAAGCTGTTGTGAGTGTGGAAACCGATTTGGTCGGTCTCAAAGGCAAGGACTCTGGACACAATTTTGGTAGTAAAGGATTTTATATACTGAAGAAATGGTAACAGTTGCTGTCTTGGGTAAACTTATACCTCTCATTTTGTTCGTTTTAGATTGGTCACAGTGTTTGAGCTACCGAAAGAAAATAGACACACACACCGAGAGCAGTTCAGTTTATACAAATGTTTATTACAAATTCAAAAGCTGATTTCAAACTACAATATGCAAGCCCTTCCCAACCAAACTTATCAATGCCTGGACTGGTCCCAACTGCCAAAGCGAGGCAACGACTGCACACTTGTAGTAGGTTGTCAGGGCACCGGTAGCAGCTTCTCTACCTCCCCCAACTGGGACATTGGCTAGACTCTAGAAGTTCTTCTTCTTGCTGAGAGATGTTGCCACCTCTCGGAGAGTCTCAAACTTCAGCAGCGGGACCATGGCTTATATTACCCAAAAACTGCTTACCCAAGCACCTATTCCCAGCACAGCAAGAAAGATAAGCGAGCAAGCTAGCATGCTAGACTTCTATCGAATAACATAATTTTCAGCTTATCATTTTGAATACAATGGTTTATTTTGCATCAAGGCTAGGCCTCTGACAGTCTGTGACCAAAACAAGCAGGAAGATTAAATGTTCTTGGTACACAGATGTCCTTTCGTCAGATAACAGCATCTCTGGCCCCTTGGTGGAATTTAGCTTATGTCTGCTGATTCTAAAGCCTTGCAGAACCAAAGGCTGCAAAAGTTTAAAAAAAAAGGGTTTAAATTTTCCATTACAGTTGCAACACACACAATTTACAGCAGCCACGGGGGGAAAAAGTAGCGTCAGTGGAACAATGCCCATAGTTTATTAGCGGTCATGGAAAAAGTCGGGTCGGCAATGAATAACGTGTACAGTTTATTAGTGATCGTGGGAAAAAGTCGGTAAGCGATTAAACACATGCAGGCAACTAATGACAAACGTGGGAACAAAATACATACACACACAAACAACCAAGGGAAGAGTCAATACAATATGACAATACCTGCCACCCCTTGACTATGTGCAGGCACGTTTCTATGCTATTTCGGGACAATGATCAATGCTACCAACCCTATTTAGTGCACAGCTTACCAATAGTTTCTCCAGTGCTATTCCATGTTCCTCAACCTGGAGTGAAGCAGAGTGGTCCCTCAAAGACAGCAAAAGAGAGGGATCAAAGCACATGTGACACCTTTATGGCGCTGAAGGGCTGGGGGATTCAGCCCACGTTGTTAGCAGAGAGCCAATGGCCTGGTACCAGGAAGGTTAATCCAATTACAAGAGCCAGTGGCCCAAGGCCAAGTACAGGCAGGCAGGAGAGTCCAGCCCAGCTAATTTACAGGGTACCCATGGCTCAGTCAGGAACATTAATACAATTACAACAGCCAATGGCCTGAGGCCGAGTATAGGCAAGCTGGAGAGTCCAACCCACATAATTCACAGGGGTCCAAGGGCAAGGTGTGCACCAATGGATGGGGCAGGGCCAACCCTTGATTGGCAGGTGGGGGCAGTGTTGTCGTGTAACAGCCATGGCTCTTCCAAATACACAAGCCCAACTCACTTGCTCACCTACTACTCAGTCAATGACCCCAAGAAGACTACTCCAGGATCCTGCTCAGCACTTGCTTTTAAAGCCATTACCTCCAGCTGGCTCCCAATAAGCCCAGATCATCTGTTCACCTCTCCCACGCTCTTCCTACTCTGTCAACGGTCCATAGAAAATATTTTCTGAATGTTTCTATATTGATTGTAAGTTAGAGTAGATTATTTTGAAATGGTTCAATGCACTGAAGTTGTCAGAAATAATCTTTTTAATAAGATATTATCCTACAAATGGAAAAACATTTGATAAATCTTAAAATATCAGGTGCCATTTGCTATTCTTGATTTCTTTTTATATTTTGTTGGATGATTCACTGTTTTCTCCTGTTGATATAATAAGTTGTGCATTTTAAAAAATTAATTTCTCTGATTGTGAATTCATTTGATCTGAACTGTATGCTTCTAACCAGTGATATTTATTGCTTAAGTCAAGAACCATGAATCTGTATTGGTAGTGACCAGCACTGGGTTGGAAGAACATAGTCATTTTTAATGAAGGCAGATCAAACAAGGCGTTGGTGTACACCTTGATATCTAGCCTTCAATGCCAAGTATCTGTCTTGCTGTCAACCTGATATCTCCATCATCACAGATGTCAGTCTTTTGAATTTTCTGTTCAGAAGTAAGTACACTAGACACAGCACAGTTTATGGGGCATGACAATATCTTGGGTGTGAAGCTGAAGACTTCTTCCACATCAGCCTTATCCATAACTGAACAGTTCCAGTGGGGCTAGAACATTACCTTTATATTCATTAAATTGTTTAGTTGTGTCATGTCAACAAAATGTAGGACAGAATGCAACCTGACCAATAGTGTCATGCTTATTTTACACCCAGTAATTAACAATGTAACAGAAGTAGCAGTAATGCTATGTGGGATTGGGTTATTGTTACTGTCAGGTTAACTTATTTGTGCAATGAGCTCTAGGAAGCAATCCTTGTCTTACTAGCTTGTCACTGTACTGGAAAAAGTACAGCTCTTTCATGCAGCAGTCTTCCTCTCTCTTTCAATAATCTTATAGCCAAGGAATCTTGGCTATCCTCCATTAAGCCTGGAAACAACTAAAAAAAATCTGAGGCATGCAACTTCATTAAAATGTATAAATGAGGGAATTGCCTCCTGAGAGTGGGTTGCTAACCCACTCCCTTCCTGTCTCTGTAAAATCTGAAAGTAGAAGAATCCTAGGTGAATTTGAGATTGAATTTATTTTGTTTGCTTTTGAATTTATTTTGCATTGTTTGCTATGTTCAAAATTATTTTGCTTGGAAGTAAAATTTTACTTGGTGTTTGCTAAGGCACAGCACATAAATAATGAAGAGGTAATCTCAAAGAAGTAACAGTGTACAGTTGGGGAAAATTGTCATTAGTAGAGATGCACATTATTAAATTGGTGAGTTCCAAGCAGAGAAGGAGTATTTGGGTTGGCGTTGAGAACCTTAACATTAATTCATTTTGAAGCGGGAGAGTCTCTGACTAAGAGGTGGAAGGAGTAGACCACATCTTAGATTGCCTCTTGCCTACACCAATGGTTAGCCCCTGCTCCATCTGTGGAAGAGTCTAGAGTTGGTGAAATGACTCATCTTGTTTAACCAGAGTGGAAGAAAATAATCCCCCATTCCAATGCATCACCTAAGAAGAAGGAAAAGAGTTAAACAAACAATTGCATGTCCACTGAGATCATTTTTAAAGAGGATACTTTGATTAAAGACTGCAGGGAGGTTCAAATGTCAGTGGAAGCATCCAGTCCCCAGTCACTGTAACAAAGGATTTATTTATGACTATTTCTGGCTCCTATTCCAATTGCAGGGTCAGAAGCCTGAGGGCTGCAGAGAGAATTGGAGTGGTCGTTTGAGGGGCAGGGGGGATTAGCAAAGTAGAAGATCGAAAATCATGATGTTGGGTGCTCAGTAATAGAAGTTCTGACCTTTGTAAATTCACCCTCCAGCGACTTAATAAGCTAACAAAGGCATGCAGCAATTGGAACCTGTAGTCTTGCCCTGTAGTATTGCTATAAATCAAAATTCTTTCTTGGTTGGCCGCAAATTCAGCAGTGATGTCAGAAAAGATTTATTGCAATGATGCTGAAGGCCGTTAGTGTATTGTAAATTGATTTGCTGCCATTCCAAAGAACAGAACTTTGATCAAATTAATTGTTACAAGAACAGTAAGGGTCATGCAAAAAGATCTTTGGAATAACATGTGATTTAGGATTTCTAAAAATAAAATAAATAAATCCTTTAGAGTTGACAAACAGATATAGGGAGGATGACTATCCTGACTGCAAAATTTGAGGATGTGAAAATGCTTTGTTACAAGCTAACAACCCTTCCAATTTTGTTTGGGACTAAAAGGACTTTGTTAGCACTAACACAGGAACAGCAATGGAATATTCACCAGACAATATTACATTCAAAATAATAGTTTTTATTAAACTATTAATAACATAACTAACATAAATGTAACTAAATTTAACCCCATTATGTGCAAATGTAAATATGTTTGTGTAATAAAGTCAATCTTTAAAACTTCAGCATCATTTTAGTCTTGCTTGAAGGTCTTAAATTCTCAGTTCAGAAATAATTACAAAACACTTCTAAACATCATATTTTCAGGTCTCTTTACTCACAATTCTGCCCTCTTTTCAGAGAGACAGGGAATGTAGCTATTTTCTTCCACGATGAATTCACAAACCCAGACAAGGGTTATACAAAGTGGCCCTACAAAAATAGAGCCAGTAGAAATCTGTTCTCTTTTCCAAAGAGACAGCGAAGTGGCCTTCCTTATTTCAAAAGCCACTGATACTGTGTTCCCTTTCTCCCAGGAGTAACATACACAACAACACCTATTCTGGTTACTGTAACTCAACCCTGTTTTTCACAAAGTTCCAACCCCTGTGTCACAGAGCTTTTTCTTCTGTACTCTCCAAACTGAGCTGATCTCTTTGTCTCTCATTTTGATCATGTATTTCTCCAAACCATGTGACAGTTATTGGAATCTTAAATTGTTGCCATCCCCAGTTTCTTGTAATCTTGATCTTGTAAATGCGATCTTCATACTTCTGTCCTGTAGACAACATGACTCAGAAAGATTACCCCACTTCTGTTTCAAAGGCTTAAGTATATCACTCACATGGCTCTGTTTCATTTCTCTTGTTCAAGAGGCTGTAAATGGTTCAGTTTAAAAACAGATGGTATCTTTAACAGTTCTTATTGAGCACTTCAGTTTTTATTAAAGCAAACACTCAATTGTTCTTGAATAATGGAACTACTACAATCCATTAGCTCTGTCTTTCCAAGACGCGTCGACTCCGATCTCTCTTCTCTGAAAACAATGGTTCTCTGTAAATGTGCTATGGCCTGTGTGTGACTCTGTACCAGCCCACAATTTAACTTACTAAGAAGACAGATACAATATTTTATATCTATATATGAGAAATATTGTTTAGCATTAAATTAAAGGTTAACACAACTCTGTTACAGCTTCATGAAGAAATTTGATGCTAATGTCTCTCAACGGGGAATTAATATAAAAGAGGGTGAACAGATGAAAAGAGGGTGAAACAAAATCTGAGGTTGGAAAACCAGAGTAAGGAATTGGCTATTTGTGTCTGAGGAGAAAGAACTGGGTGGTATGATTAGCGAAGCAGTTATTGCAATGCTAATACAATGCCGTTGACCTGGTTCTAATCCAGCGCCAACTGTAAGGAGTTTGTATGTTCTCCCTGTGTCCACGGAAGTTTCCTCTGGGTGCTCCAGTTTCCTCCCACCCTCCAAATACTTGTAGGGTTTGTAGGTCAATTAGTAGTTTAGCAGCACAGGCTCATGGGACGGAAGGGCCCTATTACTGTGCTGTATTAACATTAAAACTAAAAATAAATTTATTTGATCAATGAAATCTTTTGATTTACCCTGGAATACATGAACAAAGGCCAATGGATTTTTGGGTTAAAAGTGATATTTGACTATATCAGGAAGAGGGATCAAGGCAAGATTACTCATGCTTTTATTGAATTGTAGCCCACCTCACTGACAAAAGGCAAAAGAGGAAAAACCCAACACCCAACCAACCAATTTTCCCCTGCAGCCGCTGCAACCGTGTCTGCCTGTCCCGCATCGGACTTGTCAGCCACAAACGAGCCTGCAGCTGACGTGGACTTTTACCCCCTCCGTAAATCTTCGTCCGCGAAGCCAAGCCAAAGAAGAAAAAGTAATACCTAATTGGGCTGAATTGAAGCTTTGCTCCTGTTTCTCATATTCTTGTGTTCTTATTTGTACTCAGGTATCCTTTGATGTCAGTGTTGGAGCCAAAAGCTGTCCAGAAGCCAGGACCAGAAATCGCTTTACAATTAAACCAGTTGGCTTCAAAGATTTACTCAGTATATCAGTTGGTTACATTTGTAACTGTGAGTGCACAAGGGCGATGCAAACCAATAGTTTCAAGTGCAATGGTAACGGAACTTATGAATGTGGGATCTGTACATGTAATCCAGGCTTTTTGGGAGCCAATTGTGAGTGCCAAGATGGAGAAACAAATAATGTATTCCAGATGCTCTGTCGTGAAGCAGAGGGAAAGCCAATCTGTAGTGGCAGAGGAGAGTGCAGTTGCAACCAATGTGTCTGCTATGAAAGTGAGTTTGGAAGGATTTATGGGACATTCTGTGAATGCGATGACTTCTCATGTGCAAGGCACAAGGGCATACTCTGTTCAGGTAAGGTCAGATTTTGTTTTTTTTAATTCCCAAAATGGTTTGTTTTGTATATTGCTTTAACTCAGTGATTATCAAATTTAACCTCCCCCCCCCCCCCCCCACAACAAACTCACATTTTGCCTTAAGCAATCCCTATGTCATCGATGCTCTGTGATTAGTAAAGAATTGCTTAAGGTGGTATGTGAGTGGAAAGAAAATGTTTGTAAACCACTGTTTTAATCGTAACTCATTGACTCGTTATGTGCACAGTTTCATAACTCCAAAGGAAATGGGCCAGTGACAATTTTTCTCAAGCAAAATATTTCAGTAACAATTGGGTCTAGAGCAGTGATTCTCAATCTTCCCTTCCCACTCACATCCCACCTTAAGCAATCCTTAACTAATCACACAGCACTTAGGGCATAGGAAATACTTAAGGTGGAATGTGAGTTGAGGGGGCAGTGTGAAAACTACTGCCTTAACCTTTTGCTCTTAAGGGGAAAAAAATGTTTTGGGGGGAAGTAAAGTTCCCTCAATGTTGAGAGTTTTCCGAGTAGCAGAAATAAAGGACGAATATGACCAATACATAAAAATCCCGATTCAATTGCTTATGTTTGTACAGTATAAACAAAGGTGCATTGCAACTAAGAAAGATCACTGTGAAATGGAATAGATTTCTAATTTTTAGAAATGTTCATCATTCACACACACTCCTTATCATCAAGTGACTACAATGGTGGTGGAGTGTGGTTGAATTTGTCTCAAAAACACTGCTGGAGGAAATCAATAGGTCATGCAGAATTTGTGAGGAGGAAAGGAATTGACAAAAGATTTTGGCCATGAGTTGTGATGTTTTTATTTGGTGTTAGGTGTACAGTTCACGATGAGAAGGCATATTGACAGCATTTCTCATTCAATGCCAATGTGTCCTTGATTTTATTTTTAGTTTCTTTGAGAGAAGATTCCATTGCCTTTGGGAATTTAAAGATACAGGACTAGAGTTTGAAACACTTCTGTCAGTACCACGACTTTTTTCACATTTTCGGTGGTTCTATTTATATATTATTTTCGTGTGTGTGTGTACACTAATAATATATGCATTTATTGAAGAAATTCTGCATTTCACTTTATTAACCCTCAAAAAACTGTAACGTGAGCTCAACATTCAGTACAACCACAAACCCCCTCACCGCCCTCTACCTTTTTGATCTTTTGGTAGGGAGCTTTTTTTGTGGCGGCTCCCATTCTTCCTGACTGAAATCATTTGGTTTGTAAAAGGTGGGAAAATACTCCATGCATTAATTCAGGGCTAACATTACAGAGTGAAGAGAAATTAAGAGGGGAGGAAAGATGAATGGCAAATTCAGCAATAAAGTCTACATTTCAAGAAATAGAGGATCTGAAGCTGAAATACAGACCAAATAAAGTGAGAAAGTAGGATGACATATCTGGTTCAGGAAGTATATTTTAAAAGTGATTGCATCAGGGAATGAGGTAAGAATATATGCCAGTGAGCAAGATTCTGACAATGATAAATATTTTGACATGTGAAGATTTTGTTCGAGTGAAAACGGGAGGCTGGCAAGCAAAATGTTGGAGAAATTTGAGACAAAATTCACATCCATCTTGTTGTGTTCGATGTACATTATTGCAGGAGCTACATGTTTTAATCTGCTTCTGAAACTTAGTTTCATTTAGATCAAAGAAACTGTCAGATGAAATAGATCAACACAGTTAACCTTCCAGGCAAATAAGTTTAAAGGTTTAAAAAAAATTAACAGCACAATGTAATGCATAACATGGGCAGCATGGTTAATTTAGTGGTTGGAACAACTCTATTACAGCATTAGGGCCCTGGGTTTGAATCCGGTGCTGTCCATAAAGACTTCTCCCTCTGTCTTCGTGAGTTTCCTCCAGCTACTCTGGTTTTGTCTCGCACTCCAAAGACGTATGGAGTTAGTAGGTTCATTGATCACATTGGGTATATTTGGGTGGCAAAGGCCTATTCCACTGCTGCATTTAAAAGAAACAAGATGCCACATGGTTTACCTTATTTGATCTTAACAGAATACTTTGCACTTCATTATGATGGCCAAGTCCATGGTCTAGATTAGGGGTGGGCAAACTCACATTTCACCTGCTGTCGTTGTTTGCTCTGTTTGTTCCACTTGCTAGAGGAGACATTTTTCTGTAAATTAGACTTCATTTCTTCCACAAAATCATTCAACATGCTGTAGAACTGATCCAATGATCCTTACTCCTCATGTATTTGGCTGCCAGCAAGGTCTGTTGTGAACTTTGTTTGATTGGATGAATGTTGCAACTCCCTCATTTCTTCATCTTTCTTGTGTAATGCCTCTCTCTGCTGCTTGGAAAGCCATAGGTTAGAGTCTGCTGCAAAGTAATCAGGTTCATCATCAATGACCTGGGTGCAAGAGCTCTGGTTTTGTCATATTTCAACAGCTTACAGTATCTCTGTGTTTAATGGCCTTATCCAGACTAGCCTTCAGAATGGCTTCCTGATGTTGGTAGCAGGTCCCTCTCAAAGCTATCAGGATTCTCCGACGCATCAGCAGTCCCCATGAGTTTCTTCTGCAATTTCTGACTATTTATAGAATCATGGTCAAGGATCTCTTGTTCCTCCTTTGTGCAAACCAGCAGTCCACAGAACATACATGGTCCTGATCCTTCCTGCATGCAAACAATGTGGCCAAAGCCCAGGCAGTTGTTGATGAGCTAATGCATCTGTCCTGAGTATTTGCAGGGATGGTGGCTGGGGAGTGTCACAGCGAGTCTATCCTCACCGTCCTGTGTGTCTAAGGACAAGCATTTTGTCTTCTTCACCCTTTATTTAAATGTACCAATCCACAGGAACTCCTGAGGCACTGCTTCTCTGTTTTCATCGCATGCACTTTTGTGTCTATCCTGTGCAGCTCCTTAGCTTGTTCTCATATGGTCTCTGCTGCCCTACACATATTCAGCCTTTTCCAAATCTTTTTCATGCAACAGTCCTTCTCTAAGTACATTATCTGGATTCCGCAAACCATTCTGTCTTTAATGAGTGAATTTTTCAAATCTCCAAATTCATGGGACTTGTTCAGTGTGTGAAGCTCAGCTAAGTATTGGTCAAAGTTCATACCTTGTTTTTGGTCACAGGAGAAAAACTTGAATCTCTCAAACATGTCATCAGAGTGTCCAACATGAAAGTTGCCTTGTCAATTTGAAAACTGTTATAGATGTCCAAGGCATCTTTGCCCATCACCTGCAGAAACGTAGACAATTTCTGTTTTGCATCAGTCTCTCCCATTCCACCAGCTTCTAAATAAAAGTTGAATCACTGTTTGAAGCATTTTTCCATTTATTGGCTAGATTGGATCAGTGTGGGAAGACTTAACATATCCATACCTACAAACTATTGTCTTCTCTTACTCACTCAGACACTTCTGAGCCTGAAGTGAATGGAAATCCTCACCCACCCAATTGGCTGAGCCTGGAGTGAATGGAAAGCCTCACCCACCCAATTGGCTGAGCCTGGAGTGAATGGAAAGCCTCACCCACCCAATTGGCTGAGCCTGGAGTGAATGGAAAGCCTCACCCACCCAATTGGCTGAGCCTGGAGTGAATGGAAAGCCTCTGGTTTTCCCTTCCTAAAATCCACAATCATCTTGTTTTTGGTGACATCGAGTGAGAGGTTGTTAGTACATCATTGAGCCAAGTTTACAATCTCCCTCCTGTTGCTGACTCTTTGCCCTTTTTTATACAGCCCACTTCTGTAGGATTGTTAGCATATTTTTAAATGGTATTGTTGTCGTACGGAGCCATGCAGTCATAGATGTAAAGTGAGAAGAGCAGTGGACTAAGAAAGCAGCTCTGAGGTGCTCCAGAACTAATCGAGATTGTGGAGGAGATGTTCTTGCCAATCCTCACTGATTGGGGTCGGAGGGGAGGAAACCGAGATACCAATTACACATTGTGAGGGCTTCGGGGTGGGGGTGGGGGTTGGAAAATCCCATGCATCTCAGTTTTAAATAGCTGTCCCTTGTCTAGTAATTGTGTCCTTCATTAAAAACCCTTCTACCACTGGAAATATTTTGACATCTATGCTACCATGCATACCCTTTAGGATTTTGTGTGCTTTATTATTGTCAATAATTTCTATAATTGCTGTAAGATCAAATTAATTTGTTATTTGTGCTGTCAACTCATCTATCCTATTACAAATGTTGTATGCATTCAATTAAAGTGCCTTGTGTTGTGTATACACTTACACAATTAGGACTCAGACGTGGTGCTTTTCTCATTCTTTAATACCATCAGACCAACATGGCTACTGACAAACAGAAATATGTATATAGAGGGGTGACATCGTGACATGGGTGCCATGATGGACAGCAGGGCGGGTTTATACACAACACTCTTCCCCCCCCCATTCAATAAATGTTGAATGGGCCCCCTCTAACTACCATTACTACATTGGGACCATGACTACTAGTGTGAAGTATGGTACATATAATGAGTGATTTATAATACAGAAAGGACCTTAATAATAATTATGGAACATAGTCTTCTTTCTCTCTTGGACTGCCTCGGCGTGGCATGCTGGACCTGTATTCGCTCAGGTCTGTTCTGAGTGGAACATGTAGTCTGGTTGATGGCGACTGCCGGCCTTCGCTGGCCTCCGGGGTTCTATGTGCTGGGCTGCTTGTCACAGTTTCTGGGCTACCGTCTCTGTCCCTCTTTCACTCGGCCCAAGCGGTTGGATTGCCATGGCACGGTCAGTCTGGTTCTACCTCCTCCAGGTTGCGAGGTAGTTCGTGGTCTTTGGTATCAGACAATGGCTGCAATTGGTCATTGTGTTGTTTCCCACAGTCTGTCCCCCACTAGAACAGAGTATGAGCAGGGGCTCAACTTTGTAGGATCACCCCTACCACCCATGGGTCATTGTATTGTCTGTAATCTTGTGTCAGTACTCTCTCACCCACCTCCAGTGTTCTAGGTAAGGTTTGTGGCGATGTGGATTTTTCTAAATGGAGGCCCAGATCCAGGTGAACCGTGGACAGTCTTGTCCACTGGTTGCAGCCAAACATCAATTCTGTTGGGGTGCATTTTGTGGTAGAATGTGGTGTGTTTCTGTTTTCCAATAGAAAATCTGCAATTCTGTGAGTCCAGGAGGCGTTTAGGAGTTTCATTGCCTTTTTGAATGTTTGTACAAAGCATTCTGCCTCCCAATAGTACTTGGGTGATAGGGTGTCGACAAAATATGTCTGATATTGTTGTAGCAATATCAGGTTCTGATGTAAACTGGGGTTCATTGTTTGTCCATGACCAATTCATGAGGTAATCCATATGCGACAAACATGGCCCATAGACATTCACTTGTAGAATTGGTTTTGGTGTTTTTCATATGCAAAACTGCTGGCAATTTGGAATGTGAGTCCACCACTATAAGGAAAGTCCCCATGAATGGCCCAGCAAAGTCTTCTTGAATCCGATGCCAGGGTTTGGAAGGCCATTTCCATGGGTCGGCTTCAGGCTGAGGCATTTTTGACTACATTGACTGAAGTATTTTGCATTCTCTCACTGTCTATTGATGGCCACCAAGCATGCATCTGGGCCAGTGTTTTCATTCGTACCATTCCTGAATGTGTTGTGGTGTAGCTCTGATAATATGGTGTTTTGCCATTTGGCCAGGATATTCAACTGATAGTTCATGGCAGCGTGTGAAGTAAGCTTTCAGGTCTTCTGGTATGACCTCAGATTCTGGCCATCCATTAAGAGTGAAGTATAAGACTTGGCTTAACTTTGCCTCCTTTCGAGTTTCTTTGCTGATCAAATGAGCTGTAAAGGGCTGTTGTTCTTGGTTGATCACTGCTGCCTCTTCTGTTCAATTAATAATTTCTTCTTTTTGTTCATTTTCGGGTAGTGGTAAGTGTGATAAGGCATCCACATGGCTGTTGAACATTCCTGGTTTATGTTTTACCTCTTAGTTATATGTGGCTAGTAGCATGGCCCATCTTTGAATTCCGGCTGCAGCTAATATTGGTATTATTTTGTGGGGGCCCAGAATCAAACTTAGAGGTTTGTAATTAGTAATTGGGGTGAAAGTTCTTCCGTAGAGATGTTGGTGGAATCTTTTTACACCAAAACTTACTGTTAATCCTTCTTTTTCCAGTTGTGCATAATTATGTTCGCTTGCAGTTAATGTCTGCGAAGCGTATGGCACTGGTTGCTCACCCTTCTCTGTGATTTGGGACAATACTGCTCCCAGTCATACTGATGAAACATCCACAGCTAGAGTCACTTCCTTGTTTGGGTCATAGTGGATCAGAACTTCATTTGTTGAAGTTAATATTTCCTTTAGTTGATCGACTGTTTTTAGTTCCTGTATTCCAGCACCATTTTTGATCTTTCCTGAGTAAGCATTTTAGGGGGGTGCATAGTAACATAGACATGTTAAGGATATGTTTCCAATAGTGATTTATAAGCCCTGGAAAGGTCCGTAATTCCAACTTGTTGGTTGGGTATGGGGCTTTGCGAACAGCTTCTGTGGCTTCCGGATCCATTGGTACCCTATCCTTGTCAATTGTTAGTCCTAAGTATGTCACTGAGGGCAGCATGAAGACACACTAATCCTGTCGTAATCGTACGTTGGCCTGTTGTAGTCTGCTTAGGACCTTTTCAAGGTTTTAAAGTGTTCTCTGTTTTTTTGGCCCATGATGACAATATCATCAAGGTAACATCCAACTGAGATTTCGTGCACTAATTTGTCCATTGTAGCTTGAAAAATCGCAGGTGCTGCTGAGATTCCGTATGGCATCTATGTATAGGTGAACAGTCCCAGGTGGATATTGATTGTCACATATTTTCTTGATTCTTTGTCCAACTCTATTTGTTGGTATGCCTGTGACAAATATAGTTTTGTGAACTTTTGCCCACCATTTACTGCTTGGAATAGTTCTTCTGCTTTGGGTATGGGATGTTCTGGTACTTTTAGTACCTGGTTGATGGTGACTTTGTAATCACTGCAAATGCGAATCTTGTCGTTTGCCTTCCGTACAGGTACAATGGGTACTGCCCAATCGCTGTACTCTATTGGTTCTAATATGCCTTCATCTTTTAATCTATTTAACTCAGCTTCAATTTTTCCTTTCATTGCAAGTGGAGCTGTTTTGGCTTTGATGAACTTTGGCTCCACATTCTCTTTTAATTGCAGTTTGGCTTGAATCCCTTTTGATCTTTCCCAACCCTTGTTGGAAGACCACGGCATGATTGTTGAGGATCAGGTTGAATTTTGGCTGGGTGTTGTCTTCGTAGTTTACAGTCAATATTGAACTGATCTCCAGCCAGTTTAGGGGAATGTGTTTTAGCCAGTTTCTTCGGAAAAGTGCTGGTCCCTGGGATTCTACAATGTAAAAAGATAGTTTTGTTGGTTGTTGGTGCTTGTATTGTATTGTACCTTGACCTTACATTTCCCAAACACTTTGACTTTGTCTCCAGTAACTTCAGTTGTTTTCACCAGAAGGTGTGGTAGCAAGCGTTGCTTTAAATGTAATGCCATTAGAGACACTGCAGCTCCTGTGTTGAGCTCCATTTTCAGAGGTTCGTTGTTTATTTTTAGTTGAATTTAAATCGTGGTGCTTTTTTTCATTTATCTTTCGAATGTGCAAGACTGCTGTTGTTTTGTCGTCTTCAGAGCTGTTGCTATGGTCGTCATCAGAACTGTCTCTCTCTCTCTGCTAGTGCTTTGACATCAGTTGGGTGGTTATCAGCATCTTGAGTCCAGCTGTGTTTTTACTGTTTTTTTAATTGGACATCTTGTTTTGATTTGTCCTTTTTTTGTTGCAGCGGTGCCATTGGGAATTTTTGAAGAAACAGTTTTCTGGGTGATGGTTGTTGTACTACCTGCAACGGAAGCCCTATTGGTGGGAAAACCTCCCGACCACAAGGTCTTGTTGGCCCACATGCAAATTTTTGTCTGAGCTGCAAGCAGTTCCATAAGTGATCTTGAGAGTTATTTCGTCATCCGTTGCCTGTAATCTCTGCTTCGCCTGGCGATCTGCCAACCCTTCACCAATCTGTCTCGAAGTGCTTGGACAGTTTATGCAATGCTGCCTGGTATTTATTACTGCCTTCCCTGGCATTTGTCTCCTTTCATAGAATCGTTGCCTTTCTGCCATAACTGGTGATCTGGAGCTTAAGTGGTTCCCCAGTGCTGTGCATTCACTCGGTGTATATCTTTGTCACTGGGTCTTCTGTGGACAGCAAAGTTTTAAGGAGATTGAATGTTATGCTGTCCATTATACTGAGGAATAGGGCATGTTTTTGGTTCACCGGGGGTTCAATATTATGGGCTATGCTGTAGTGGTTAAACCATTCTACGTAATTTCCCCAACTTTTATCTGCTCTGTTGAATTCTCCGAACTTTCCCTCCACCATCTTGGCGTGCTTTCACTTTGATCTTTTGGCAGGAACTTGTGGAGCTCGTTAGGTTTTACCTTTATCCTTTTGCATGGAGCACGCGTAGGTTTCATTTTGTTCCTCGTCATCGCCACTTTTGTGTATACACTTACACAATTACGACTCGCAGACATGATGCTTTTCTCATTCTTTAATACCATCAGATTAACATGGTTACTGACATACAGAGATATGTGTGTGTGTGTGTGTGTGTGTGTGTGTGTGTGTGTGTGTGTGTGTGTGTGTGTGTGTGTGTGTGCAGGGGGGGTGACATCATGACGTTGGCGTCAGGATGGACAGTAGGGCGAGCTTGTACACAACTCCTTAAGCTTTGACTTTACAATTTTTACTCCAGATTCGCTCTCTGTTGTACATTTGTGCTTGTGTTTTCTATCCCTGTCATGGTTCAATTTTTCATTCTCCACTCGAAACCACCTTCTCTCTAATTAGTTTGGATTTACTGCATAGCAGAACCAAAGTACTCACTGCATTTTGGACAAAACAGATTTACATGAATTTAATTTTTCCAGCTGCAGTATTTGGATTTGAACTCAAGTTTCTGGTTTAATTTTTTAATTGTTAGTCCAATGATTGCTAGAGTTTCATCAAGTTAAATGCATTGTTTTACAGTAGTTTCATTGAGCAGTTGGTTCATTTTCTTGCATGTATCTACAAAGTAGAAATTGTGAATAGTCCATTTTTTTCTCCAGAGTAAGAGAGTCTAAAACTAAAGGGCATAGGTTTAAGATGGGTGAGGTGGTGGGGGGGGGGGGGGGGGGGAGATTTAAAAATGACTGAAGAGCAACTTTTTCCACAGATTATGTTTTCTTTCTTTGGCTTGCCTTCGCGGACAAAGATTTATGGAGGGGGTAAAAGTCCACGTCAGCTGCAGGCTCGTTTGTGGCTGACAAGTCCGATGCGGGACAGGCAGACACGGTTGCAGCGGCTGCAGGGGAAAAATGGTTGGTTGGGGTTGGGTGTTGGGTTTTTCCTCCTTTGCCTTTTGTCAGTGAGGTGGGCTCTGCAGTCTTCTTCAAAGGAGGTTGCTGCCCGCCAAACTGTGAGGCGCCAAGATGCACGGTTTGAGGCGAGATCAGCCCACTGGCGGTGGTCAATGTGGCAGGCACCAAGAGATTTCTTTAGGCAGTCCTTGTACCTTTTCTTTGGTGCACCTCTGTCACGGTGGCCAGTAGAGAGCTCGCCATATAACACGATCTTGGGAAGGCGATGGACCTCCATTCTGGAGACGTGACCCACCCAGCGCAGCTGGATCTTCAGCAGCGTGGACTCGATGCTGTCGACCTCTGCCATCTCGAGTACTTCGACGTTAGGGATGAAAGCGCTCCAATGGATGTTGAGGATGGAGCGGAGACAACGCTGGTGGAAGCGTTCTAGGAGCCGTAGGTGATGCCGGTAGAGGACCCATGATTCGGAGCCGAACAGGAGTGTGGGTATGACAACGGCTCTGTATACGCTTATCTTTGTGAGGTTTTTCAGTTGGTTGTTTATCCAGACTCTTTTGTGTAGTCTTCCAAAGGCGCTATTTGCCTTGGCGAGTCTGTTGTCTATCTCATTGTCGATCCTTGCATCTGATGATATGGTGCAGCCGAGATAGGTAAACTGGTTGACCGTTTTGAGTTTTATGTACATATATTGGAATGAACTACCAGACAAACTGGTAGGGGCAGGTACAATTACAATATTTAAAAAAAAATTTGGATAGATACATGGATAGGAAAAGATTAGAGTAATATGGGCTAAATGCAGGTAGATAATTCTAACTCAGATGGCAACTTAGTCAACATAGAGCAGTTGGGCTAAAAGAACTGTTTTCATTTGATATAGCAGAATCTAAATTAACCTGTATGCAATAGGCATCAACCCTGATTGTTGCCTCAACCCTTTCACCTGCACCCCTGTATTGACTGGTTAGTTGATGCTTTCCTTTAAAATTCCATGTGACTGGTCCCAATGAAAAATGTTCAAACATGTCATTGACTCACTGATGTTTCATTGCTGGGGTTGAACAATCCATCGCTCCTACCTATTTCAGCATATTGTCCCAATCATCCCACTGTGTATACTTGTATATTCCAGGAATGGTTTTCATCTCGTGATG
Source organism: Narcine bancroftii (assembly GCF_036971445.1). Classification (NCBI taxonomy): domain Eukaryota; kingdom Metazoa; phylum Chordata; class Chondrichthyes; order Torpediniformes; family Narcinidae; genus Narcine; species Narcine bancroftii. The sequence goes on from NC_091472.1 coordinate 286,904,068, forward strand.
CTTTTGCCATTTTGCAAACTTGCCCAATATATTTTCTCCAATGTGAGTCTTCCATGTATCCTTTGCTCATTGCCAGTGCTATCTATTTATTGTAGGTTCTTTATCAACTGATCTTTACAACAGATTATCTTACTACTTACCTCTTTATTAAGGCACAGAAATAAACACAACCTTTATTTAAGCCAACAGGCCTTCAACTATGGTACAATGTTAACCATTTAACTGTCTCTAACATTACAGTAATGGACCAATCTCAGCAGCTGCCATGACTAAAACACACTTCACAAAAGAACCTTATAGTTTGATTTGTGAAGAATGCACAGATATGGGTATTGCAACTGAGAAATTAGATCTGTGATGAAAAAGGGCAGTATGTCAGTGATTACTTTGTGCAGTCCTGCTACCCTGAGACCTAACAGGATATTTCTTTCCAGCTTGTTCATTCGGGCCTGCTGATTCATGTCACCAAGATGGAGAATAGTAGATCTTGTTACAGGAAGAAATATACATAACTGAAATGATAATATGGTAATATGGTAATTTTCAAAACGTGTGTGGTAATAAAAGACCTCACACATTTATACTGTATAATGCTGCTATATCTAGACAGCATTAAAAAGGTTTTACTAATATTAATGAAATAATCATATAACCATATAACCGTTTACAGCACTGAAACAGGCCATGTCGGCTCTTCGAGTCCGCGCCGGTTCACTTGAACAACTCCACTAGCTCCCCCCTCCTGCTCTCCGCCCATAACCCTCCAACTGCCTCACATCCATGTACAAATCCAACCTTCCCTTAAATGACAGAAGGGACCCTGCTGCAACTATTTCTTTTGGAAGATCATTCCATTCTGCCACCACTCTCTGAGTGAAAAAGCATCCTCTAATATTTCTCCTAAAGTTTTGCCCCCTTACCCTTAACTTATGCCTTCTTGTTCCAACCTCCCCTGCCCTCAGGGGAAAGAGTCTATTTACGTCTAGTCTTATCTATTCCCTTCATAATTTTAAATACCTCTATCAAATCCCCTCTCAGCCGTCTACGTTCCAATAAGCATTTTTTAGTATTTCATTTGGAACAGTTTTTCTCAAAAAATTCTACTTCCTATGTGTATTTGTAGTTATCAGACTACCTACAGTTTAAGCAAAAAATATATTTTAATGTTATTTAGAATCCATATGTGAGCATAATGATTATTTTAAATTAGAATGTAAGTGAAAACAAGTATGAAACTCCAGGGATAGGCCCTTCAGCCCACATTTCTGTGATCAGATGAGAATGTCACATTGTAGTGTCAGTTTTAGGGGTTAAGGATAGTATTATGTACCAAACAATTTCTTTCTTTGGCTTGGCTTCGCGGACGAAGATTTATGGAGGGGGTAAAAAAGTCCACGTCAGCTGCAGGCTCGTTTGTGGCTGACAAGTCCGATGCATTACCTACACATAAAAGGGTGGTGGTTGTTGGGTTAATTTACTGCTATAAATTGCTTGGGGAAGGTGGGTAGCTGGGGAATCAGTAGAGTGTTAATCAACTTGTGAGAGAGAATAGGGTTAGGGTTAGAGGAATGGGATTGATCTGGCTGTCCGCGAACTGGCATGAACTTAAATGGCCATTTTCTATGTCGTGAGGAATACAAGACATTAGAATACTAATGCATTTTAATCTGGTAATGCATTCTAATTAACCAGGATATTTAAATTAATATTAATGAAGAATGCTTTGACCTGCACTCATTTTCACTTGTTATTGGATACATAAATGGCAAAACAGATGTAATTTTGCTGCTTCATCTGTGCTTTCACTAAAACTACCCCTGCAGCAATTTCTAAATTTTTAAAAATTTTACATGGCACACAAAGCATTCCCTAAGCATCAACATGTTAACCTCGAGATTGAACTAATCCTAACAGGAAGTAGGGATACACGACATCTATGAGGGGGAAAAAAAGAAGTGGTTTTATGTTCTGTCTCCTTTATTGCCATCAGGAGACGTCTAATTCACTTGAGCTATTAGAGCACAGCTACTGTAAATGCAGAGATATTGTTCATTCTCAGCTGTGATTCTTTTAACAAGTGTCTTTTGTTAACAGAATAATCAATGCTTTGAGGAGAGAAAGAGAATTTAAATCCTGTTCTTTCAAATATATTTAGAAGTTGACTTTTGAACATGCAGTATTTCTTGAAAGTAGAATTCAGACACTGAGCCAATTTAAAAGGCATCCTCATTATATCAGGTTTAAATAGCCATAATAAAGCTGGATGCTGATAATCTAATTTCAGCTTGATGTGTGAAGGGAATATCTTAACGAATCACAAATAGAAGTAGCAGAAAGTCAGGGACAGATATTCTTCATCTCCCTGATGAATTTGCTTTGTCAACTAATTATTTTAAAGGTGAAAATATGTCACCCCCAAATAATCTTCTGTAAGGTCATCTGCTTTTCAAAATGGTTAAAGCAAGGAGTTTCTGGACAATCAATGAAAGAACCAGCTTGCTAGTGAGACCTTGGCATGGAGAAACACAGTAAACTCTTTAATTATCTTCAATGCTATCAAGTGGAATGCCCGGAAAAATGTAGTGGATGCAGCTCAATGCATCGTAGGCAAAACTCTCCCCACTGGGAAAATCTACATGGATCGCTTCTGTCGGAGAGCATCAGCAATCATCAACAGGAAAGAGGTCTAGATGCCACAAGACTCATACCACCAGGTTCAGGAACAGTTGCGAAACCTCCACCATCAGACTCAGAGAGTCATTTTTAGGGCTCTTACTTAGCACATTATTTATTATTGAATATTTATTTTCTGTATTGCACAGTTTGTTTACACTTCTTTCTTTGTTTGCATTTCTCTCTTTTGCATATGTATCTTTTTCTTGAGTGCATTTTGCACTACAAATAAGTATAAATTCTGCCTGGCCCACAGGAAAAACAATCTCAGGGTGGTATGTGATTCAAGATTGTACAAGTACAATCCGACAAAATAGCATTCACTGGCCCTTGATGCAAAAATGTGCAGGCATCTAACCAGACATAACACATATAGAGACAATTAATTCATATTCAGGACAAGTATTATATCTATAAAAATAATTATTGTTTTGTACAAATGAGAGTCTCAAATGGTTAGTGTGAGCAGTTCCTTTGGCCGTTCAGTATTCTCACTGCCCATGGGAAGAAGCTGCTCCTCATCTTGGTGGTGCTAGCTATGTTACTACTTTATCTTCTCCCCCCACCACGGAGCAACTGCAAGATGCTGTCTGCAGGGTGGAAGGGATCCTCAATGATTTTGCATGCCCTCTTCAGACTGCGATTTCAGTAGAGCACATCAATGGGGCAAGGAGACTCATTGATCCTCTCTGCCATTTTTGTGGTCCTGTGGATTGACCTCCGATCCATTTCTCTGCAGCAATCATACCACACTGTGATGCAGCCAGCCAAGATGCTCTCGATAGAGCTCCTATGGATGGTTGACGTAATGGTGGCTGGTAGCCTTACCCGCTTCAGTCTTTTCAGGAAGTGCAGTCGCTGACAAGTGAGGAGATCTTGAGTGTCCTCAATAGGTCATTAGTTAAGTGAACTCCAAGGAACTTTATGTTTTCCACTCTCTCTGCTACAGACTTGTTGATGTGTAGTGGAGGTTGGTCGTTCTTGATCCTCCTCTAGTCCATGATCATCTCCTTCATCTTGTCCATATTGAGACTCGTGTTGTTATTCTAGTACCATTTCATGAGATTTTCCACCTCTTTAGTGTGACTCATCGTTGTTGCTGATGAGGACAACTACCGTCATGATTGGGCTCTGACAATAAATTTGAACTTTCCCGAACACAACCTAACTCTTTAGATTGCATTGCTTGGTTATACTTCCTCTGTGGAAAAAGACCCAATGCTTAATTCTTCAGCATGTTTAGTCCATTTATGCTGTCATGGCTCAGTGTCTGACATGCTCAGTGTCTTGTAGAAAACTTTTTATTTCTGTGATGAGAACATCACAGATGATACCAATTTGTATTGTCTGTCACTAATTATCCTTGACAAGGTGGCCATCAGTCACCACCTTGAACCAATGTAGTCCTTGTAATGAAGGTACTCCCACAATGCAACTGGGTAATGAATTCCAGGATTTAACTACGTTTGTAATAAGATGGAGATGTGTTTTCAAGTCGACGTGGCTTGTGCTTTCTGCCTGCTACCTTTGTTCCATGGATTGATGGTGATCAAGTCTATGACATGTTTTTATACCCAGTGGCCTGGGTGAGTCACTGTTGCAAATTTTGCAGATGGTATACATTGCAACCATGACATGTTAGCAGAGGAGTGCCTGTGTAGAGTTGGCCTGTCTTCCAAGTGACTGTTCCTCTCACATTCCGAAGATGTGCTGGTGAGATTAAAAGGTGAATTGTAAATTACAGAATAATAAATGGTGAAATGAAATTGAAGGAAATGCTCTGAGAACCATTGTTGATCCAATGGGCAGATCAGAACCTCTTCATGTCACAAGACAATATGAAGTAAAATAATAAAATAAAATTGGACATGCATATAGAATATCAACTGCATGCAAAATGAATGTAATCCCACTACAGGTAGTAATCAACTGGGTATGAATTTGTTATGCTGAGAAACTAATTTTAAATGCAATTTTAAAAGTATTATTGTATAGCTTGTAAGAAAATATGAGATATTTGCATGGACGGAGGCTTGTCTCACCATCAGAAAACTGAATTGGGGTGAAGGGACGTAGATACTAAGATGGAACAAGGATACAGCTTCTCAGATCCAGGGAACTGAATTCAGTGCAGGTACTCCCCAACTTGCAACCTATATGACTTGCATCCATTGGAACATACGACCGATTTAATAATAAATAAATAAATATAGATTATTCGTTCACTTGAAGTATGTGCAAGAGCCAAGCGCCCTGATAATAATGAATTTGTGCCATTAATTTTCATGCATGTGCCAACTGAACTAAAATACATGAACCTGCCATGCATGTGCCAACCAAAGCCTCGCACATGCACACAGGAATCAAGATGGCCGCACCCAGCCTATGAATCCCGGGACCCCGACTAACAATGTAAATTTGGACCAGAATGAGGAAAGATTTGAGAGAAAGCTTTTAAGTTGTCATCGTCAAATCTACAATGAAAGAAAGATTTGATTTAAAAAGTTTACTTTAAGACTTTGGTACTCCATGCAGGCAAAAATCTGATTTATGTCCATTTCAAGATGCGACCAATCCTTCGGTTTCAATTATGGTTTTAAATTGGGGAGTATCTGTACTGACTTCTGGTGCTGTGTGTCTGAAATCCTCTCTGTAAATACACATATTCCCTTTAGGGGCCCCTCATGGACCCAAGAGATGTGAGGGTTAGTAGATAAATTTGGCACTGTAAATGACTCACTGTAAAGTTTATTAGTACTTGGTGGACTTTGGGAAGAATTTAGTAGAATAGGTTAAAGGGAAAATTTATGTGGAACCGGCTGCTTTTTTTTAGCATTGTAAGGAAAAGTGGATTGTCACATGAGAAATAGTTGAGCAGCTTGGCCAACATCCCTTGGAGTTTGGAGGAACAAAGAATTATTTTATTGAAACATGCAACATTTAAAGGGGCTTGATAGAAGTCCTCAAATTGTACAGCACAGAAACAGGCCCCTTGGTCTAATGAGATCATGCCAAATAAGATGCCTTCATATACTAATTCCATTTGTTGCATTTGGTCCATATCCCTGTAAACTTTTCCTCACCATACACATATCCAAGAGTAATTTTAAACATTGTAATTACAGTATACCTGCCTCTATCACCTCACTGGATGTGCCCACTATGCTGTGTGCGCGTGTGCGGAGCCTGCTCCTCGGAATGGACATCAACTGGATATTTTTTTCTAAAATGACTCTCTGAGTTTGTTGTTTAGAAGTCTGATGGTGGAGGTTTCGCAACTGTTCCTGAACCTGGAATAAATGGGACAGGCTTTCAGAATAATTAGTTGGTCATTTAAATTGGAGATTAGAAAGATTTCAATTCAGAGCTGTGAATCTTTGTTTTCTACATTTGTAGTATGGATAGTCTGAAAGCTGGTAGGAATGTGGATTGTGGAGAGTCATGTGCCCTCTTTGTCTGAATCCAGGTGGGAATGTGGAGTGTCACATGATCTCTGGAACCTAATCGGAAGTCACGTCACCTGAAAATCAAGGTTGGACTCTGCCCACCCATTAGTGCACATCTCACCATTGGCCCTCTGGGCTGGACTCTCCAGCTCACTGCACTTTAAAAGCCTACTATGTGCGGCAGATCATCCATCCTCTTTACTCCACTGACTGTGCCAGGTTGCAAACTGGACGTGGCTGGAGAAGTTGTTGGTAACGTGTGCACTCCATTGAAAGTGGGACTGTAGTATTGTGTGGGAATACTTAGCATTGAACCGTACCCCATTTGAACAGGGAACTAGGAGTGTGCATTGAAGTCCCTGTATAGAAAGAGTGACTATTACTGCGTGTGCATGTGTGTGTGCGTGTGTGTGTGAGAGAGAGAGAGAGCGTGTAAGCATCTACTGGTACACTCCATTGAGAGTGGGTCTGTAGTATTGTGTGGGAATACTTAGCATTGAACCGTACCCCATTTGAACAGGGAACTAGGAGTGTGCATTGAAATCCCTGTATAGAAAGAGTGACTATTACTGCGTGTGCATGTGTGCGTGTGTGTGTGAGAGAGAGAGAGCGTGTAAGCATCGACTGGTATCAGAGATCTCTACATCTGATGTGACTGTTTGCACTTTTTAAAATACGCAGTGTTGCTTTGTGTCTTCTCGTTACTATTTCCCCGTGTGTGTAATAAAGATAATCCCTTGTTTGGCCTGCGTCTGGACTCGTTTCTCTGTGAACCCCTGAACCTGATTTGATCTCGTGTTAGAGCATTGGAGGATACATCAACTGAACATATTCAAGGTCAAGATGGGCTGATCTTTGGATGTTAAAGGAATCAAATGATATGAGGTAACAGGCAAAAGGTCAGAACCAAGATCAAATCAATGATGACTTTATTGAATGGTAGAATTGGCTTGAGGGCCATATGACCTTGCAGTGCTTAATATGTGTTACACTAATAGCATTTTTATGGCTGGCTGCAGTAGCAGCAGAGCGAATGAATGCCACTGCCATAATTATTTGGCTGCATGCTCTACAGTCTTCTTTGTGACATTTGGTTCTATTTTTAACTTAATAGTTATTTGCCTTCCTTGTATTGAAGGGATTAACACCATCTAAGCTGCTTTTGTTAAAAGAGTTTTTTTTTCCCAGATGTCATTGCTGCCATTCAGGTTTCTTCTTCAATGAGGTTACTTAATATTACAATTACTAGGAATAACTTGTGAATGCTGGATCTAAAGCAAAATCAGAAAATATTGAATCAGTAGCTATTAGAAAAACAAATCAATACGTTCACTTTGAATGAACAGATTTCTTTTTACAGAAGAGTTTTAGCGGAAGCTAGTTAGCATAAAAACAGGAGTCGGGAAATTAGAATGGAGTGAAAACACACGATGCTGGAGAGACTCAACAAGTCAAACAGTGTCCCTTAAGTAGCAAAGGCAGAGATACCTAACTGAAGTTTCTGGCTTGTTCCGTTAGGTATCTCTGCACTTGCTACCTAAAGGACACTGACCCGCTGAGTCTCTCCAGCATTGTGTTTTTACTTCAACCACAGAATTCTGTGTTTTACCTCTGCTATTGAATAGAAATGATCTTGTATCAAAATTTTGAATGCTGAAGAAATCAAAGATACTGGGCAAGCATTTCATCTTTAGAGACCTTTCATAGCTGTGATAACTGGAACTGACTCTATGATGTCTGAATGATAGCTTTTAGTTCTCAGTAATAACTCACCTACTTTTGCACTCAGTGCATCTATTTATGAAGTCGAAAATCCAATGTATTTTAAAAGCTCATGATGAACTGAAAATTGAAGGGAACTGTGAATATTCATCAGACTGGTTTAATTAATTTACAAAAATGCACTGCATTAATTTTAAAGATTTGTGGTGAAAAATCAGAGAGACAGAATGTTAATAAGGCAGATGACACTGGAGGAAACATTTGAAAAAGCCATCAAGGAGAATTTCCAGTGTTGGGTGGTGCATTTATTATCTTTTGTAAGCTCAAGTTTTTTTTTGGTAGCGACAACATTATTTGATGAGAATTTTCCATTTGTGGCGTCATGTCGGTCGGTGCTCAAAAAGCCTGCCATTGTTTGTCATTACTGTTTAACTGCTGATGCAGGTATCCTGTTGATGCTATTGTGTTGCTTCGTTCCACTGTTTTGCAAACCAAAAAGACCCAAAAACTGAAAAATGTCTCGTTCCCAAGCATTTTGGATACACAGTTGAGTACATCTTATCCGAATGTCTGAAATGATCCAAAATCCAAAACTTTTTTTTTGACCATGATCCGATAATGTAATAGAGTTCAGAAATCCTGATCTGAGAACAGGATGTAGCGGATGTAAATAGTGCATTATAGAGTGCAGATGCATATGTAAATGGCAGCACTGCTGCTGCTGTGGACCCATGGGGAGCGGAGATGCAGTGAATATTCAGAACTATTTTGGAATTGATTGCTGGAAGCCACATTAACCTTATAGATTCCAAAATAAGCTCAGTTATGAATTCATGTCAAATATTAGCATTGTTTGGCTACTATAAGCAAATTACTTTGGATCTGCTTTCAGAATATAAACCCTTATAGAAGTGGTCAAATAACATTACCACCTATTACACTTTCCTAATAATAAATATTGTCGCTGAGTCACGAAGGGTTTTTAAAAGGAAGGGATCAGGTTGTTATTTAATCCAGGGTTTTCAGTTTACAGCTGATGAAAGGTTTGTATCACAACCAGTTAATGCAACTGACAAATTCCTGAAACTGCCTTGTTCCCCAATCACCTTTGCCTATGGTTGTTAATGGAATGGTGCAGCAACGTTTTTTTTAATCCAGCTATATGCAATCTCTAGGCTCGACGTAAAAGGGAATACAGACATTACACCAATACTGAATTGTATACAACTTTGGGTCGTAAACTTAGTCATATAGAAAGGATTGATACATTAGAAAGCAAAAAATATTTACAATTTTTTAAATGTTCTGAACTAATTTATTGCAAAGGCAGGCAGTACGTGCTCTGTGTTCAGTAAGTACCTTCAAACCAGGCAATAGAAGATATGAATGGGTTGGTTATCTGCATTTGGAATCTTCCCATAATGGTTGGGTAAATTGAAAATATTATTTTTCGTTGATTCTTTTTCACTTGGTACAGAAAAATCAGGATGAATATAAGTATCTATTTCCATTAGTTTCTGTCATTTTTACAATTGACAGATGTCAGACGTCCACAAAAAAAATGCTGAAAAAACTCTAGTCACACAGTATATATAAAAGGCAGTCAACTTTTTGGTCGCTCCTACTAGGTACTGTACCATCTCTTTTGACCGTATTCTTCACTTTTTCAGCCACATAAGATGGGATTCCACTACCAAACAGCTTCCCCCTCCCCTATCTGCTTTTTGTAGTGATCACTTACATCCGTGACTCCTTCATCCACTCATTCTTTCCCACCAATCGCCCCCTTGGTACCTTCCTATGGATCCTGGTGACCTGAGTTTCTCCAGCACTTTTTTTGTGTACTGCATCAGACCCCAGCATCTGCAGCTTTTCTTGTTTACCATTTCATGCCAGAAGATGTTGTGAAATTGAACCATGTAAGACTGTAGAATTATTATGAAGCAAACCTGGAAATAATGAAATAGATGCAAAAATATATATTTTTTAAAGTAGCGAAGGATTTTTTCCTCCGTTTCCATTTGTGTATCTTCAAAGTCGCATATGATTTTCAACGCTGAAAGCTATTAGATAATGACAGTGTACATGAGTTGTGGTTTTGCTTTTGTTGACTGGCTGTGCTTTGCCCAGATGAGTTGAGCTGTGTTTTAAGATTCTGACTCAGCTTTGACTTCAGCTGTTATGATTTCAGCACCACACATGGTTTATTGTTCTTAACAATGCACAACGCTTAACATTTGCAAAAAAAAGTATGCCTCAGGTTCATGTTAAATCTCTCCCTGTTCACATTAAATGTACAGTGCCATCCATAATGTTTCGGGCAAAGATACATTTTTCCTTTATTTGCCCCTGTGCTCCACCGTTTAAAATTTGTAAACAAACAATTCATGTGTGATTTAAAGTGCATACAGGTACACAATTCTTTATCCGGACATCTAAAATCCAGAAAGCTCCAAAATCTGGCAAGTGGGGAGAGAGTTGGCAGCGCAAGTTGGGCGGGCGAGAGACCGGCAGCGCGAGGCGGGCGAGAGACCGGCAGCGCGAGGCGGGCGAGCGGAAGAGACCGGCAGCGCGAGGCGGGCGAGGGGGAGAGACTGGCAGCGCGAGGCGGGCGAGGGGGAGAGACTGGCAGCGCGAGGCGGGCGAGGGGGAGAGACCGGCAGCGCGAGGGGGAGAGACCGGCAGCGCGAGGCGGGTGAGGGTGAGACCGGCAGCGCGAGGCGGGTGAGGGTGAGACCGGCAGCGCGAGGCAGGTGGGTGAGGGGGAGAGACCGGCAGCGCGAGGGGGAGAGACCGGCAGCGCGAGGGGGAGAGACCGGCAGCGCGAGGCGGGTGAGGGTGAGACCGGCAGCGCGAGGCAGGTGGGTGAGGTGGAGAGACCGGCAGCGCGAGGCGGGTGGGTGAGGGGGAGAGACCGGCAGCGCGAGGCGGGTGGGTGAGGGGGAGAGACCGGCAGCGCGAGGCGGGTGGGTGAGGGGGAGAGACCGGCAGCGCGAGGCGGGTGGGTGAGGGGGAGAGACCGGCAGCGCGAGGCGGGTGGGTGAGGGGGAGAGACCGGCAGCGCGAGTCGGGTGGGTGAGGGAGAGAGACCGGCAGCTTGAGTCGGGCGGGCGAGGATGGGGAGACGGCAGCGTGATGGGAAGGGGGTGGGGGTGGATACGGCAGCACAATTCGGGTGGGTTTAATCTGGCTTTCTGAAATCCGGAAAAATCCGAAATTCGGAACACACTGTCCCCCAAGGGTTCCGGATAAAGGATTGTGTATCTGTATTGCAGGTTTTATTCAATGTTATTTGTATGCATTTTGGTTGACCATGTAGAAATTACAGCACATTTCGTGGTACAATAATGTTTGGGACATTTGACTTTACAGATGTTTGTGATTACTTAGGCATGTTTAATTGCTTAATTGGTGGAGGTGTAAGCAAACTAGGCTTGCTTCTAAGCTTTTGATCACTTTTGGAAGGACAAAGCAAGAAAGGACATAGACAGTAAACTAGGGTACCGAGGAATGCAGTCGAACACATGAATCTGGGAATACAGATACATAATTCTCTGAAAGTGCTGTTACGGCTAGATAGGGTTGAAAAGAGAGCATTTGGCATAATTGGCCTTCATAAATCAAAGTTTTGAGCATTGTTTTGGAGTTGGAATGTTATGGAAAAGTTGTAAAAGACATTGGTTTAGCTAAATTTGGATTGTTGTATGCAGTTTTGGTCACTTAACTACAGGAAAGACCTCAATAAGATTGTAAGAGTGCAGAGAAGATTTACTGGAATGTTGCCCGGACTTCTGGAATTGAGTTACAGGGAAAGGTTAAACAGGTTAGGACTTTATTCCCTGGAGCATAGAAGAATGAGGGGAGATTTGATAGAGGTATTTAAAATTATGAGGGATACAGACAGTAAATGTAAGTAGGCTTTCTCCACTGAGGGTAGGTAAGATGCAAACCAGATGACTTGGTTTAAGGGTGAAAGGGGAAAAGTTTAGGGGGAACATGAGGGGGACTTCTTCACACAGAGAAGTGGGAGAATGAAACATGCTGCCAGCTGAAGTGATGAATGTGGGTTCAATTTTAACATTCAAGATGAATTTGGACAGGTACATGGATGGGAGGGGTATGGAGACCTATGGGCTGGGTGTAGGTCAGTGGGGCAAGGCAGAAAAATTGTTCAGCATGGACGAGAAGGGTCAAAGGCCCTGTTTCTGTCACTGCCCACTTCTCCTCGATTTGGTTCCCCTGACCTCTGGTCCCTGAACCATCCGCGCCGACAGCACGTTGCTGTCAACTTGGCCTCAGCTGTGCCCCTGTGACCTCGGGCCTCCGCCTCTCCCACGCCCAACAGCACTCTTGCCACTTTGGTCGCATCCTTCCCCTGACCCTCTCGAGATCCAACCTTATTGGGGCCATCCTGTCTCTCCCTCCCAGGCGAGTCCCGTTTCCTTGGAAAGCTTCAGGGCTCCATTTGGCACTGCCAACACTACCAATGGCCCACTAGGCCCTGGGTTGGCCTCTCTACCTCCACCATTCCTCCATCTTGACTCTTCATTCTTTTTCCCATCTTCTTTCTTGCCGTTCTCACTCTCTTCTATTCGTATTCTTGGTTGTCTATCTTTTTGGTTTTTTTTATTTTAGGGGATCTTCTTGTATCTATCATTTATTCTCTTTTCCTTGGGGAGCTCTTGGATCATCCTACAAGCCTTTCACCGTAATCTTGGATCTCCTGGTCATGACATTTCTTCACTCTTAATTAGATTTCTTTATCTTCATAACCAGGCATTTTTTTTTAAATGAGCTCAGCCACTGTGACACTTAGCTGATGTAAGTATATCAGATGTAATAAAAAGTGTTGATGGTTGCCATTTATTGTTCCACAGAATTGCAGAATGGTTGCAGCGCAGGAGATCATTTAATTTCTTGTGTCTGTACTGATTCTTCAAGAGCAATCCAGAAACTCCTGTTCTCCTGCCCTCTCCCCACATTCCTGTAGATTCTTTCCTTTCAGATCCTAAATGAACTCCTGTTTGAATCTGATAATGAATCTTCTCCATTCCCACCCATCAAAATGGATTCCAGTACCTAACTTTTTTTAAAAAACCTTTATATAATATTTGGTTCAATTGCCAATCGCCTTCATCCTATGGCTCTTAGCTCTTGCCTCTTCTGTCAATGGAAGCATTTTCCATACTGTCTATATTTGTCAGATTCCCTTATAACCCACTCTATTACAAGAAGAACTTTGGTTTCGGTATATCTAATTAACTAAGATCTTCCAATGTAGACACCATTTTGATAAATCTAAACTCCAGTCATGTGTGAAACATTTGGCATTTTCAAAGTATAGCACACGGAATTGGACATTGTACTTTAAATGATGTCCAAATTATACATTAAAAACACAAAAGTGCTGGATGAACTCAGCAGGTCTCGCCATGTCCATAGCAGGTAAAGATATATAACCAAGGATTCAGGTCAGTGTCTAGCCTCTCTGATGTAGAGGAAACCACAACAAGAGCATAAGATGCGGTAGATCACCCCTGCAGATGCACAAATAAAGTGTTGTTTCACTTGGAAGGACTGTTTGTATCCCCGAAAGTTGGTGAGGGAGCAGGTGTGGGTGTAAATGTAACTCTCTCTCATCTACTGTGTGTGCTGCTTCCATTGTAGTCTGCTCTACATCAGAGAGACTGGATGTAGCCTGGGTGATTGCTTCGTTCAACATCTTAGCTCTGTCTGTTGCAATAACAGGGTTCTCCCAGTGGCAAACCATTTCACTTCCCCACCCCATTTCCATGCTGACATGGCTGTACCTGGTCTCAGGCACTGCCACACTGAGATCACATGCAAAGTAGGGGGAACAGTACCACGTATTCTGTCTGGGCACTTGCCAACCAGATGGGATTTCCTCTCACCCTCTTTTTCCCTCTGTCTCCTTTCGACCAGCTCTGATGGAGCCACATCCTGCCCTGATCAATTCTCACCTTTCCTCCCCTGTCTTTTTATCCAGACCTTTTGTTTGTTGGCCCTCCACCTGTCCTTTCTTTGGTTCTCCACCAGCCTCTACGCAGATGCTTGCCTGCTTTTTGCTCATACCTTGAAGAAGGGCTCGGGTTCAAAACATTGGTTATGTATCTTTACTACAATTCTAGTGTCTGCTGACTTGCATGTTTCACACCAAATTAAACAGTTACATTGTGATTTCCTTGTTCTTCTATGCTTCTCTTTATAATGATCAGGATTCATGATGTGCATTTTTTAGCCACTTTCTCAACCTATTCAGCTGTTTTCAACAGTATGCAGATTCAATCCTTCCAACCTTGTCCTCTTTTTAAAAGTGTCAACTGATTAATATTGGATCTTCTCACTTGTCCTTCCAAAACATAATACTATCTATTTCCCAACATTGTTCTCTTTGACAATTATCCAACCATGCCACCAGCTTCTTTATATCTTAGTGAATTCCATTAGGGTTCACTGTACAGTTCACTGTGTATTCAAATCTTGTGACACTTGATAAATTTGAAAGTTGTGTTCTATCCAGCTAAGTTATTAACACACATTGAGAAAAGCAGTGATCTTGTTACCACAGTGAACCTCCACCTCACTCTGCCCACCAGTCTGGAAAATAACATTTCACAACTACTGTTTCCTATTAACAAGCCAATTTTTTTCACCCATTCTGTTACTGCAGATTTTGTCCTTTGGTTTTGATTTCTTGCCAATTATGTGCAACTTCTCTGAATACCTTCTGGAATCCACATGTTCCACATCAACAGTGTTTCCCTCATTGACCCAGGCGGTTCCTTTATTTCTCAAAAGTCTCTAATTGAGCCATATTTGTCAAAACAATTGCTCATTCTATCTTGACTAGCTCTAGAACTTTTCCTATTGTGAAGATTAAACTAACAGATCTATTCTTTCTGGGTTTAACTCTATATAATTTTTGAACAAGGATACAACATGTGCTCTTTTCCATACTCACAAAACTATCTCTAAATGTGGGAAGATCATTTCCTCCTTACTTTCATCAGCTACTAATGATGTATTCCCCAGTGACATATCTACATTACATTTTTCTAACCATTTTACCACCTCCACTATCAATTTTTATCCCTATCCACAAACTCATCTCCATTTTCCTTTGCTGAGATGCAAAATAGTCTTTCTCTGTAAAGATTGATGTAAAACGCTCATTTAGTATATCAGCCAAAATCTCTGCCTGTTCTTTGGTTTCGAATTAGCCACACTTCACTTCTCTTACAACTCTTCTGTTGATATGCTGAAAGGGTTCCTGTTTACACGCTGTTGGTCTTTTCTTATAATCTCTCATTATCTCCCATTTTCTTATTTTAGACCAGTCAAACCAAGCTTATTGTCATCTGATTGTACAACCAGCAAAACAGCATTCTTCGGTCCTTGGTGCAAAATAAGCAGACACATAACCAGGCATAGCACACATACAGACAAATAATACAGAACAAGTATTATATCTAGAAAAATAAATATATATTGTTTTGTACAAATGAGAGTTTTGGACGGTTAGCATGAGCAGCTTCTTTGGTCGTTCAGCATTCTTTTTGCCCATGAAAGGAAGGTGTTCCTCAGCCTGGTGGTGCTGGCACTGATATTCCTGCATCTCTTCCTTGACGGCAGCAGCTGAAAGATGCTGCGTGCAGTGGGAAGGGGTCCTCAATGATTTTTGAGCACTTTCTTCAGACAACTATCCTAGTAGATCACGTCAATTGTTGGGTGGAGGGGGGGGGGGGGTGGTGGAAAGAGAAACTCCAGTGATCTTCTCTGCCACTCTTGTGGTCCTTTGGATTGACCTCCAATCCATTTCTCTGCGGCACCTGTACCACATTATGATGCAGCTGACCAGGACACTCTTGATTAAGATCCTATAGAAGGTTGACGTAATGGTGGCGAATAGCCTTGCCCACTTCAGTCTTCTCAGGAAGTGTAGTCACTGTTGTGCCTTCCTGACCTGAGGAGATGTTGAGTTTCCATTATAAGTCACTAGTTGAGTGAACTCCAAGGAACTTGGTAATCTCCACTCTCTATTGGAGTTGTTGATGTTTAGTGGAGGGTAGTCGTTCCTAGTCCTCCTGAAGTCCGTGATCATCTCCTTTATCTTGTCCATGTTGAGACTCTCTTATCCATGTTGTTACTCTCGCACCATTGCACGAGATTATCTACCTCTTCTCTGTAGTGCGACTTATCATTGTTGCTGATACAATGAAAGTCTTATTTGCTGTAGCTTCCCGGATACATAAAAAGGAGAAAAAGTATTATAAATATTCATAGTTGGTCAGTAATGCAAAAATGTGCTATCAGTAGTGCAGACGCATTATTGGTGGTCATGGACTGCTGTTTTGTTAGGGTAGTCCAGGAAGGTCTAGGGCCTGATAACTTTTTGGGGAAAATTTAGTGTTCTTGAACCAGAGATGTCAGATTTCAGTGAAGCTGAGTTAAAGTTCGGTTGAGGAGTTAGTGGACCTGAGAATGGAGCAGTGGAGTTTCTCTTTCTGCTTAAGGAGCTCCCAAGACATTAAGAGCAAATCATTTTCAACTTGACAGTGAACTTTTAGATGTTCCTATTATTTTATGTTATTGCTTTTATCCTTACTACCATATTTTAACTCGTATAAGGAATAGAAAATAGTAAATTGTGTAAAAATATTTTTGTATAACGCACACCAACATATAAGTGTGGGTGAAGTATTCTAAATTCTAACTGACAAAAGGACAAAAGCATATGAGACAAAGCACATACCTGTTTCTGCCACAGTAATCGCCAGCAATTAACACCCATTTCAACTCCCCCCTTCCCCCCAGAGGTGTCAATTGCCCATTATATAGATGGTATCCTGCTGCACATTAACAACTTTTGGAGAGGAGTAATTAAATAGATTGAAGACAGGCTTCAGAGTTTAACAGGATTTTAATTCTAAAGTCTCAAATCAGAGTCACTTTATATGTTAATCTCCCTCAGGGACAGGTCTGGGCAATTAGCATGGATAAAACAGTGCCTCAGCCAGAATGTCCTGTTTATAGGAATACCATGGGATTCAGTACAAAGAGATATTCCCAAGATCAGAATCTCCCATGTCCACTATAAATTGTGCATGTTCTTTCATTGCCGATATTACATTCTCATGCTGGCTACAACATTCCCCTGCTTGCTATAAATTGGCGGTGCATCTTTCCCACGCCTGCTATAAATAGTGCATGTTATTTCAATGCCACTTTTATATTCCCATTCTTGCTATAAATTGCCGGTTCAACTTTCCCACGCCTGCTATTAATTTTGCACATTCTTTCAACATGTGAAAATATTCTCATAGGGTGCACATGCATATAACGTGCCTGATTTGTAAAATATGCATATAACACACATTATATGCATAAAACTACGGTATTATTTCTGATGTAAAGGTCAGATGTAGTGTTGCTATCCTTCCAGTCAAATATAATGCTGATAAGAAACTATTGTGTTGTGATGGCTCCCATCTTTCCATTTGCACAGTATTTCATTGCAAAACTGTCTTAGGATTGCAAGCTAAAAGATGTGATTGAGGCACTCATCACTGAATGACTAGTTGTGACTGATTCCTAAATCTAAAATGACATTCCTTGTCTATTTTGACTTCTGTCGTAGATTCAAGCCCACCTTCTGGATCATGATTTTGATTTTGTGAAACTCATAATAGTGGACTGCTTCCAAGGAAAACAGATCGGGCCTTTTCCTGTTTGAAAATTTGTTGAATAAGTATTAAAATCTTTGATGTTGATGAGAAAAAGGAATCCTATTTAAAATGAAAAACTGAAGGCCTTAAAAAAAAAAATGGGGAGTCCACACAAATAATTAAAAGGATTTACAATAGGTTGTAGTTAATTCTCTGAGGCAGGGTGTACTGCGCAAGTACCTATGTGCTCATTATTTAGTATGCATTTTTAAATAAAATACACAATCATTGTTGGTATATTGAGGATCAGATGCGCTTACGAGAATTAGAAGCAAGTAATTTTACACAGTTTGTTAGGTATTTATAGAAACTGTAACTGCTTTACTTCCTGTCCATGTGACAAGTCAGCTGCTGCTACAAGAAGAGGCTATAACAGTTTCTCCTAAATAGTTGGATATAACATCATTTTGCAGTTGTTTTTTTTTTTCCACTTTTTTTTGTACTGCTTTTCAATTTGGATTTGGAAGACTTTCACTCTGTTTTCTAAACTGTTTTTATTGGTATATTTTTGAGATCAATGCAAAACAAAAGAAGACAGAAAATGCTGGAAGTAATCATCAGATCAGATCAAGGAGAAATTTGATTGGAAATGAGTTGGTATCTCAAGCTAATTACCCAGTTAGTTTACAGCAGACCAACCACTGGAAAATTCAGTCATGAACAAGGCCTGTGGAAAAGGCCTGTACTTTCTTGGCCAATGTTGTAAAGGGTAACTAACAGGGCCAGTGTTGCAGGGTGTAGAGATCATAATGAAATTATATGTACAAGGACTAGGATACGAATTGACTGCTAATGGATTGGATCTGGATGAAAGAGGAGCTCGATAAAGGGAGGATATAAATGGATGTAAGGTTATTCAGGATCTTGATTGTATAGGATGGTAATAATGATATTTATATTTATGAGAAGGTACACAACTCCAGAATGGAGGACCATCGCCTTCCCAAGATCGTGTTATATGGCGAGCTCTCCACTGGCCACCGAGACAGAGGTGCACCAAAGAAGAGGTTCAAGGACTGCTTAAAGAAATCTCTTGGTGCCTGCCACATTGACCACCGCCAGTGGGCTGATATCGCCTCCAACCGTGCATCTTGGCGCCTCACAGTTTGGCGGGCAGCAACCTCCTTTGAAGAAGACCGCAGAGCCCACCTCACTGACAAAAAACAAAGGAGGAAAAACCCAACACCCAACCCCAACCAACCAATTTTCCCTTGCAACCACTGCAACCGTGCCTGCCTGTCCTGCATCGGACTTGTCAGTCACCAGCAAGCCTGCAGCAGACGTGGACATACCCCTCCATAAATCTTCGTCCGCGAAGCCAAGCCAAAGAAGAAGAAGAAAGATGTAGCCTTAATATATGGAGGGTTAAGATGCTTATGGGCTTGATCGTCAATGTGAAAGGATGAGAGATAGAATCAGTAGTCATCTTTCCACGTTCAAGGCAAGATGGGTGAGATTTGTGATTTTTGAGTGAGGTGGTATACCCATTTTTAAAGGTTTTGCACCCAAGTCAAGTTCCATGAGACAGTAGGAAGTCATTTAAATCTGAAACATTTAAAATTATCTTTCCTTGACAGGGATGTGAGATCTATTTATCTACCTGTATTGAATAATTATTGCACACAGAATCTAAACCACATAAATATAGTTATTTCATTGTAAAATAATATTCATAAAGTGAAATAGATTGGATTAAAAGTGAAAACAAGAAAAATATTAAAGGTCAACATAATTAAAATCTCAAGGAATAGTCTGTAAAAAAAAATTTCACTGTTTAAGGAATAATTATGATTTTTCTCACATGGAGTTAAAAACTAACATTTTATGGCATGCTTGGTGGGTGTAAGAACATTCGTAGTAATGGCAGGTGTAATCCATTCACACCCTCATGTCTGCACTGCCATTCAATAAGATAATGGCTGAATTTAATACAGTGCTTTTCACTCATCTGCCAATACTTGCCCATTTATTTTACCCATACAAGCTCCATGTATCCTGCTCACCCACCATACTTGTATCAGCAGCATATTTACCTTCAGTATACTTTATTGTTTCATCTCAGTCATAGATATAGATAGGAACTATGAGGTCCCAGCAGAGATCATAATGGAAACCTAATAGTTTTGATTCTGTAATGACCTTTTATGAGGTACTTGTGATAGTTCAGATTCTATCACCAATGTGTATATGTACAGATTGTAGTGTAGGATGACTGTGATTGGCTGAGAGCGTAGCCACACCTACCAGCAGGTCTTAAAGGATTGCTCCTAGCCAGACCAGGTCATTCTGGACTGGTTGACATACATGTGATATGTTCCAGTCTTTTAGTTAATAAAAGCCTTGGTTTGGATCAATGAGTCTTTGGTTCTTTCGACGCGCTCTACAATTTTATTAACTAAAAGACTGGAGCAAATCACAAGTAGGTCGACTAGTCCAGAATGACCTGGTCTGGCTAGGAGCAATCCTTTAAGACCTGCCAGTAGGCGTGGCTACACTCTCAGCCAATCACAGTCATTCTATCACCAGTACTTTATCAAATGCTTTCTGGAAATTCAAATACTGTATGTCTACTGATTATCCTTTATCCACCTTCTTTGGATATAACTTCAAAGAATGACAATCATTGGGCTTAGATCAGCAATGAAGTCAATTCAGATATTAAGATGAAAAGTTCAAGTAGAAAGACTGCTATCATTTGATTGTAGCTTATCAAAAATACAAGTCTTCAATGTGTTTGATTGTTTATCCCTGGCATACTTTGTGCAAGTAGAGTCAGGAATAGTATGCTGGAATCCTCCACCCTATTTTGATTCCAGAATGTGATAGAATATGTTGTGTTTTATATTGTACATAGCTATGTTTTTGGGAGATAAAGTGCAGCAAGTTTTCACTTACAAACACTTCAAAACAGATCTCATTTAAAATACTGGAGCTCTGCTCAAGCCAGAGTCCAGCTCTGAGAACCTTTGCAAAAACTTTGAAGACTGCCCAAGGGATTTCACTAAAGGATTGTTGTTTTGAAAAGCAACAAAGGAAAGAACTCGTCGGAGCCACAGACTGTCTGAGTGCAGTTTGCTGTTCTAAGAGGGTCATGTGGTTTTGCAAGCAGAGGGCGTAAAACAGGCTTTTCTCTGGGTGAGAGAGAGAGAGAATTCAGTTCAGCAGCAGCAGTTGGGACAGGAACAGGACAAGCTGGCAAGTTTGTGGAAAAACCCCATTTTGAAGACTGGTTGTGAGTGCTTAGTTCAGCCTGGTCAAAGCCCTTGTGGTTCATACAAGAGGAGAGGACTGGCTGCCTAATGTTTCACTTGAAATAAGAGAAACAAAAAGGAACTCTGTGTCGACCTGAAAGAAAGAGGTTATCATCTGGAGAACCCTGATGGGGTGAGTTTCTTCGGCAAGACACTGATGTGGATGATTAGAAGGGATCAGTTTAGGTCTAGCAAACAACAAATCCCTCTCTGAAAACTGACAAGAACCATCCTAAGTGGAATCCTTTCAAGCACCAAAGCCTGGTGAACTTCAGAAATGGTAAATACTGTGCACAGAATAATAATTGCCTGCAACCAGTGAACTTAGTGGAATGAGAAGTGAGATTGAACTGTGAATCAATGAACTTTTCTAACATTCTACACAGACATTACCTTAGAATTAGAAAGGGGTTAAATTAAATAAGTTAAGTTAATAGTAATAAGTTAAAGTTTGATCCTATTTTCATGTTTAAAGATAATTAAAAGCAACATTTGCTTCAGTAACCATTTGTCTTGGTGAATTTATATTGCTGCTGGGTTTTTGGGGTCCTCTGGGCTCATAACGTTTTGGGGAATCGTCCTTTTGGATTGAAAATTGGAGTTTTGGAGTCTTAAACTTTTGGAGTTTGTGTGTGAAAAAACAGTAGCAATGGAGATTGAAACATTTTTGTCACAACCATCGCCTGAAGAGCTAGAGAAAAGAGGAACTGATGGTTATTTATAAGGCATTAACGCTGACTGAAGTCAAGCATTGGATGGATGAGGAAAATACAAATACAGAGGATTATAGAGGTGAGGGAAAATTTGTTGAGAAAGACTTAGATCATTTTCTGGAGGATTGATCTTTTGAATTGGATTTGGAATTGGAGAAATTGAGGGTGGAAGAAGAAAGAGAGAAATTGAACTTTGAGTTGCAGAGACTACAATATGAAACAGAGGAAGCTGAAAAATGGAAGGAGGAAATTGAAAGAGTCAGACAGTTTCAATTAGAGAAGTTTAAAATTGAGATGGAGAGAAGTAAGAGAATTAAGGCTATAACTCCCGGGGAGAGGTTTTTGGCAAGTAGAGAGGTAAATCTAGTTCCTCCTTTTTGATGATAGAGATATAGATATATATTTCAGCTTTTTGAAAAAGTTGCCAAAAGAAAAATGGCCTCTTTCCCCTATTGAAGGGAAAAACACAAAATGCATTCTCTAGTTTGACTACAGAGTAAGAAAAAGTGCGCTGGATGGGTCACGTCTCCAGAATGGAGGACCATCGCCTTCCCAAGATCGTGTTATATGGCGAGCTCTCCACTGGCCACCGTGACAGAGGTGCACCAAAGAAAAGGTACAAGGACTGCCTAAAGAAATCTCTTGGTGCCTGCCACATTGACCACCGCCAGTGGGCTGATAACGCCTCAAACCGTGCATCTTGGCACCTCACAGTTTGGTGGGCAGCAACCTCCTTTGAAGAAGACCGCAAAGCCCACCTCACTGACAAAAGGCAAAGGAGGAAAACCCAACACCCAACCCCAACCAACCAATTTCCCCTGCAGCCGCTGCAACCGTGTCTGCCTGTCCCGCATCGGACTTGTCAGCCACAAACGAGCCTGCAGCTGACGTGGACTTTTACCCCCTCCATAAATCTTCGTCCGCGAAGCCAAGCCAAAGAAGAAGTGGCAAATTATGATACTGTTAAACAAGCAGTACTGAAAGCTTATGAGTTGGTTCTAGAAGGATATTGAAGGAGTTTGGTGAAAACATGGAACCAATCTTATATGGATTTTGCTCTGGGCAAATTTGTATGTTTTGACCATTGGTGCATCTCAAAAGGAATTTTGACAGATTGAGAGAATTGATATTAATTGAGGAAATTAAAAGGTGTGTCCTAAATGAGATTAAATTATACCTGGATGAGAGAGATGTGGGGACGTGGCAGCAAACGGCTAGGTTAGCGGATGAATTTGCCCTGATTCACAAAAATAAATTTCAGAATAGTGCATATTTTCAGAAAGTTAATGTAGAACAGATTAGTAAGCCTGTTCAGAGGTATAATGTGGAGCAGACTAGTAAACCTGAAATTAAGTCTGGAACGAATGTTAAGAGAAAAGATGAAGGTAAGGTGGTTAAGGACAGAACATCTGGATTTGTGTGTCATTTTTGTAAGAAACCTGATCATGTTATTGCGAATTGTTTAGTGTTGACAAAGAGATGAGAAAAGGAGGTTTTTACCAGAAGCATGTGTTCAGACAGTTGATTTTAAGGAGACCAGATGTTCCAAACCTCCTAAGGGTGCCATGTATGTTTTCAAACCTTTTGTGTCAGGGGGCTTGGTTTCAATCAAGGAGGGAGGATCACAGGTTCCAGTTAAAATTCTTAGAGATACTGGAGTTCCTCAGTCATTGTTTTAACTCTTGATCAAAAGACTGACACACGGGAGAGGACTTTGATTAAAGGTGTTGGAGGTGAGGTGGAGTCAATATCTCTTCACAACATAGTGCTGAATTCATAATTAGTTAAAGGACCTGTTGTAGTAGGAGTAATTTCAAAGTTACCCATGCAGGGTGTCTAGTTTTTATTTGGGAATGATTTGGCAGAGGATAAAGTTGGGTCAGTTTTGAGATGAACAAATCAGCCTCGTAAGGATTATGTTAAGGAGAATTGTGAGGTATATCCAGCATGTGCTGTAGCAAGGTCTTGTCTAAGAAAATGATGAGAGCAGAGGATGATCCAGTTGATAGAGGCTTGCCCAGTGCTTCTGAAATAGTTTTGAAAGAGCAAGTTAATTGTGAGAGGAAGGATTTCTCTTTGTCAAGGAAAGAGTTAATTTAGCAACAGAAAATAGATAAAGATCTTATTGACTTAAGGAACAAAATAGTTAGTGAACAAGAGATTAAAGAAATGGTTTGAAGGAGGAATTGTTGATGAGGAAATGGAGACCTCTTGATATTCCTGCTAATGAAGAGTGGGGGGATGATTCATCAGGTGGTCATTCCTAGAAATTACCGGAATGAAATTTTAAATCTATCCCACATTATACCTTTGGGTAGTTTTCTTGGTGTAAAGAAAACCATGAATAAGATTTTGAGACAATTTTTCTGGCCTGGTTTGAGAAAGTATGTGGTCAATTGGTGCTGGTTGTGAGGAAACTTGACCAAGGTCCTCCAGTGGCTCCATTACCACCTATTCCTGTTGTTGGGGAACCTTTCACTAGGGTTATTATCGATTGTGTAGTTCCCCTGCCGAAACTAAGTCTGGAAGTCAGTACTTGTTAACAATTATGTGTACAGCATCGAGATTTCCAGAAGCTATACCATTAAGGAATATTCAAGCCAAAACGGTGGTAAATGCTTTGGAAAGATTTTTCAGTTTTTGGATTACCTCAAGAGATCCATAGTGATCAAGGATCTAACTTTATATCTGGGTTGTTTCAGCAATTGATTTATGAATTGGGAATAAAACAAATCTCTTCATCTGAATAACATCCTGAAACTCATGGAGCTTTGAAAAGATTTCATTCTATGCTTAAAAATATGATGAGGATTTATTGACTCGAGAATGGGAAAGATTGGGTCAAAGGTATTCATTTATTGTTATTTGCAGCAAGGGAGGCTGTGCAGGATTCATTAGGTTTCAGCTGTTTGCAGGACTTCTGCAGAATGCTTTTTGCAGGAAGCAACATACCCCATGCCTGGGAGAGCATGTGATTTTTGCAGGCTGAGAGAGAAGAGTTTTGCTCTCAGAGAGGGAGGGTGTGAAACAGAGAGGAGAGATACCGTAATTAGTTACAGAAGAACAAGCAGGCAAACTTAGGAAGGCTGCCTGGTCAAAGGAGAAGACTGGCAATCTGAAAGGTGATCTGAAAGAAAGAGGATCATCTGGAGAACCCTGAAGGGGGGCAAGATTATCCAAAGCAAATTTATTAATTTAGCAAAAATTGAATTTGCAAATGCCACTGTAAAATACTTAGGTCATTTAGTTGGCCATGGCAAAGTTGCACCTATTCAAGATAAGGTGAATGCAATTTCTGAATTTCTTATTCCAAATGGCAAGAAAGCAGTGAGAAGGTTTTTAGAAATGACTGGAAATTTTACTGAGATTGCTCTTCCTTTAACCAATCTTTTGAAGGGGAGAAATCTGTGTGGACTAAAGCTTGTCAGACAGCTTTGGAAAATTTAAATGAGATGCTACGTCATTATCCTGTGTTTAAAATCTCGTGATTTTGACAGACCATTTTCTTTAACAATGGATGTCAGTGAGGGAGCAGCAGGTGCAGTTTTATTACAAAAATATAATGAACTTGACCATCCAGTTGCCTACTTTTCAAAAATATTTAATGTTCATTAAAGGAACTATTCCACTATTGAGAAAGAACTGTTGTCCATAATACTTGCTCTGCAGAATTTTGATGTATATCTTGATACCTCTCATGAACCAATTGTGATATTTACTGACCACAATCCTCTGGTGTTTTAGAATAAAATGAAGAATAAAAATAGAAGATTGTTAAACTGGAGTTTAATAGTACAAGAATATAATCTGCAAATTAATCATATCAGACATACAAATAATGTGATAGCACATTGTCAAGATGTTAAAATTGATCATGTATAGAGATGTATACTCTCAACCTTGGGTCAAATTGTTATAACATGAATTATTGTTTATTATTATCACTTTAGTGATTTTTAAAGTCAGTTTAGTTATAACTGAATTTTAACTTGAGTTAAAATTCCTTTGTAGGAGTAAAGTGTGACAGAATATGTTGTGTTTTATTTTGTATATAGTTATGTTTTTGGGAGATTAAGTGTGGCAGGTTTTTTTAGTGTAGGTCACATACAAACACTTCAAAACAGATTTAATTTAAAATGCTGGACCTCTGCTCAAGCCAGACAGTCGAGCTCCGAGTGCCTTTGCAAAAACTTTGAAACATGCCCAAGGGACTTCACTAATGGATTGTTGTTTTGATAAGCAACAGATAAATGAACTCATCGGAGCTGCAGGCTGTCTGAGTGTAGTTTGCTGTTCTAATAGAGTCATGTGGTTTTGCAAGCAGTAAGCGTAAAACAGGCTTTTCTCTGGGTGAGAGGGAGAGAGAATTCAGTTCTGCAATTTTACAGTTCAGCAGCAGCAGCTGGGACTGGAACAGGACAAGCTGGTAAGCTTGTGGAAAAACTCCATTTTGAAGACTGGCTGTGAGTGCTTAGTTCAGCCTGGTCAAAGTCCTTGTGGTTCATACAAGAGAAGAGGACTGGCTGCCTAGTTTTTCACTTGAAATAATAGAAACAAAAAAAAACTCTGTGTCGACCTGTATCTTGGGTAAACTTATACCTCTCATTTTGTTCGTTTTAGATTGGTCACAGTGTTTGAGCTACCGAAAGAAAATAGACACACACACCGAGAGCAGTTCAGATTATACAAATGCTTATTACAAATTCAAAAGCTGATTTCACACTACAATATGCAAGCCCTTCCCAACTATGCTTATCAATGCTTGGACTGGTCCCAACTGCCGAAGCAAGGCAACGACTGCACACTTGTAGTAGGTTGTCAGGGCGCCGGTAGCAGCTTCTCCACCTCCCATGACCGAGACGTTGGGTGGACTCCAGAAGTTCTTCTTCTTGCTGAGAGATGTTGCCTCCTCTCGGAGAGTCTCAAACTTCAGCAGCGGGACCATGGCTTATATTACCCAAAAACTGCTTACCCAAGTACCTATTCCCAGCACAGCAAGAAAGATAAGCAAGCAAGTCAGCATGCTAGACTTCTAACGAATAACATAATTTTCAGCTTATCACTTTGAATACAATGGTTTATTTTGCATCAAGGCTAGGCCTCTGACGGTCTGTGACCAAAACAAGCAGGTAGATTAAATGTTCTTGGTACACAGATGTCCTTTCGTCAGCTAACAGCATCTCTGGCCCCTTGGTGGAATTTAGCTTATGTCTGCTGATTCTAAAACACAAGCAGGTTCTCAGCCTTGCAGAACCCAGAGCTGCAAGTTTTAAAAAAAACAGGTTAGAATCTTCCATTACAACCTGAAAGAAAGAGGTTATTGGGGGGGGTTCTTGGGCAAAACGCTGGTGTGGCTGATTAGAAGAAATCAGTTTGTGTCCAGCAAACAACACATCTCTCTCTGAAAGCTGACAAGAACCTTCCTGAGCGGTAACCACTTACCTTTTCAAGCATCAAAGCCTGGTGAACTTCATAAATGTTAAATTCTGTGCATAGTATAAGAATTGCCTGCAACCAGTGAACTTGGAGGAATGAGGTGAGATTGGACCGTGAATCAAAGAATTTTTCTAACATTCTAACACACACATTACATTAGAATTAGAAGGGGGTTAGGTTAGTTGTTAATAGTCAAAAATTAAAGTTTGATCTTGTTTTCATGTTTAAAGATAGTTAAAAGCAATCTTTGTTTCAGTAACCATTTATCTTGCTGGGGTTCTCTGGGCTTGTAACAAGAGAATGAGTAAAAATAATCTTGTCTGTGGATTATTGCATTGCATCGAGATTTGTCAAGCTTTATCAAATAACCCCTCTTAACACAAGTTTCTTCTAAAAAGTGTGTTATTATCTGAAAGAATATTTCATCAAAACTTCTTGTGTTAACAGGTCATGGAGAATGTCATTGTGGTGAATGCAAGTGCCATGCAGGCTGGATGGGAGATAACTGTAACTGTTCAACAGAATTAGAATTCTGTCTCTCAGATGATGGACAGATTTGCAGCGGTAGAGGAAACTGTGCATGTGGTGAATGTTTGTGCACTGAACCTGGAGCTTTTGGGGATACCTGTGAGAAGTGCCCAACCTGCCCTGATGCCTGTGGCACAAAAAGGTATGGATCAAACAGCATTCCAGAATGGACAGTCATTTTGGTGTGCATGGATGTATTTACGTCTTCTTAATATCCAACAGCTAAAGATAGTTTCAAATTAACTGATGGCAGAAATGGCAAGAAGTTATTTGTAGTATTTCCCCAGAGAGTACCACCACCAAAAGTTGCACTTGCATTTATTTTGCTTGTTAAGATGGAAGATTAATGAAGATGTTTTATTTTAAAGTGTTGTGAAAGCATAAAGAATAATTCTATGTTATTGTGTCTATTGCAGGGAGTGTATAGAGTGTAGATTGTTTAACTCTGGAAGACTGGCTGACAATCAGACCTGTCAAAATCTCTGTAAGGATGAGATCCTGACAGTAGACGTTCTCAGTAAGTGACTCCCATTTCTAAAAGTAAAAATCACATATCAGTGATGAAACATATCTGTATAATACACATATTATTTTAAAACTACATCTCAGAATCTGTCTTTGGATTGCAGAGGCTTCAAAATTCAGAACTTCTAATGTGGATTTAATGTGCAGGTATGACAATTTTGATATAATCCACAATGAATTTTAAGCATAAAATCAGTTCCTTATACATTCTACCTGGCCTTTCAGGGTGATCTTTAAAATGAAGGCAGCAATAGTTTCTACTGCAGTAAATAGATATGATTTTTGAAAACTATTATTGCATTCCTGCCGCAGATTTGGATGTTGAATACCTTGATGCCTCCTAAGTAAGGCCTTTGGCAGAAGAAAACCTAATTAAAAACAATAAAATTAATTAAAGAAAAGGGTGAAAAATCTTACACTTGAACTTACCTTTTCAATTTAGATTAATGACCCTATTCAGGTGAATTATCCCTGGCATTCTTCTGAGGGACCAGCTGCAAATTACATCCAGCCCTTCCACTAAGAGCATTTGTGTCTCCTCTCCAAATTCCATCCCAATATTCTTTCACTCATTACCTTTATTCAATGTTCACTGCTTTGTGACTCTTGCCAATGAATGGTTCATCTCATTTACTTAGAGCCTTTATGATTTTAAACAGTTAACAATTTCCAAATCATGGTTATTTAGACAATTTTCTGTCTATGCTGCTAAAGCCCATTTAATTCAATGATCTATAAATAACTCATCAGTTCAATGTTAAAGGCAAGTCGCAAATCCATGCTAGCTTTCTCTAGTCAGTGCCCACTTATGTAACTGAAGGCTAATTTTCACCTTGAACTTTTCCTCACCAACAAGGTTAAACTCACTCATTCACAGATAAGCACTGGTGTGACCATTCCAGTATTGTGATATGACCACCTCGTTGTTTGTTATAAACAACGGTATAACATTTCATTGCTCCAATCCTCTAGCATTTCTTCTCTTCTAGTGGATGATGATAGCCTTGGGCTCTGCAATTATCTCCCTTACAGGATGTTTCTGGCGTTTTATCCATGAGCTTGGCTACTATGTCCTCTTTAATAATGCAACTCATCATCTCAACTACAGTTACCTTTTCCTGGGACTCCAAGAGCATTGGTAAATTCCTTGGTAAAGATCAATATTAAGTAAGCAAGAAGAACCTAATGTAAAGTAGCTATGCCTTTCCTTTGCCTCAGTGAATCTTTTTTATTTTTGTCTTTGATCACCCTAACGCCCCCCTGCCCCCCCCCCCCCCCCCCATCCAACTGGTTCTCAGCAATCTGATAGCCACCATGTATTCTCTCCAATTTTCTTTTTCACTCACACCCTTCCTAGTCATCCAGGTAGCTCTGGCTTTTAATTTCATAATTATTTTTTTCATAGGAATGTGCCAGGACTGCAGTTAAAGCATCTAGATCTTAAAATTATTCAATATCAGTTTTGCTTGGCAAGGTGTGGTTCTAGCTTTTCTATTCTCATCTTACTGACATTGGTCCTCCAAGTTGTAGTTGGTTCTTTTTGCCTTGCTCTGCTACATTATACTGTACCTTAAGATATTCCCCTACTGTATCTGCTTGACGTAGACGATCATTTCCTAGATCTAAGTCAAGTGATCCCACATTCAGATCAAATCAGATGCATACCGAGAAATATTCTCCTGAACTCACTTAGGAAGCTCCTCCATGTCCTTGTCCTTGATCCCCATGGATGTTTGAGATCTATTATTATCACACTATGGCTTCTACAATTGTCTAATTTCCTTGTAAATTTGCTCCACGATTTCCTTCTATTAAATAGACCAATTAAGTATCATCTCATCTTTAGTGTTTCCTGTCTCTGAACAGATGGTATTTATTCATGAACATTCCAAGGATATCATCACTATCCAGTACTGCACGTTAATCTCCTTCACTACTGCATTTCCTGTTCCTGTCTTCATTTTACTATCTTTCCGGGACCATTTATTATCTGTTTATTACAAATAAATAAAATCAAAATGGCAGTTACTGCAATGAATTTAATAAAGGGGATAAATCACATCTAAAGTATAGGCACCAGGAAAATCCATTACTCAGAGCAGCCATGTTGTGGGATGGACTATATAAAAGTGTGGTATGTACAGATTAAATGTGGCCTTTGAGAGGGAATTAGACAATTTTTTTGTTGAATTAGAATATAATATTTATAATTGTAAACCACTGGATTCCTGTTGGTGAGAACGGTGGGTCAAAAGGCATGATTCTGAGACATATAACTCTAACTAATATTGCAAGGCTATGGAAGGGGGAAAAGCTTATCCGAGTTACTCTGCAAACAGATAGTACAATCAAATGGGCTCAGTGGAAATTCTACTGTATGCAAAAAGATGAGCTCGTCAGACATTAAATGGGACACCACTGAATCATTCTTTGTCCACTAGCCTTGGGCACAATCACAGGACACTTGATACTCTCTTCAAAGGTCAGTAGGGAGTGATGGGTCATCAGAAAATAATGTTATGGATGATCAAGTGGGGATGTTAGGAAAAGGTAGCAACAAATGAACAGTCAGACAAATGTGTATAATGGTTGAATA
Organism: Narcine bancroftii; assembly: GCF_036971445.1. NCBI lineage: Eukaryota > Metazoa > Chordata > Chondrichthyes > Torpediniformes > Narcinidae > Narcine > Narcine bancroftii. Next base: position 286,934,704 of record NC_091472.1, read on the forward strand.
TTAGAAGCACACGCTAGTCAAAGAATATTGGAACATCACATCCCAGCTATGGTCGATGGTCAGATTAAACTATCAGCTTTAGACTGTGGATTAAGTTGTCAAAATGGAATTCACCGGGGTGGTAGGGTTGCAATCACTGTGCTAGGTATTTGGCCACAAAGGATTAAGGGTAAATAAAATGGCTTGCCTGGTAGCCATTCCAACCTGGCATGGTTATCCTTGAACCAAAATGTTTGGAAGTGGTCATTGTTGGCAAGCCCAAGTTCCAAAAGTGCTCCAAAAGCACTGCTGGAATAGGAATGACATTTGGGTGGAAGAATGTCCCTTACATGTGGAAGTGGCCACTCGGAATTCTGTGGTGACAGCACTAATGCAGAAATTAAGAGGAAGACAAATTGGGGAACTACTGAACTGCTGGTCCAGTGTGAATGACAGGGAAAATACTGGAATGTTAGAATGAAGGATGTATGAACAGAACACCTTCAAAAGAAAAATGGGAATAACCACTAATGTTCTCGCATGAATTGAGAATTGGTTATTAGGCAGGAATCAAAAAATGGAAATGAAAAGATTCACAGGTTGTAGTGGCCAAGCCCCAACACGGATTGGTGCTTGAACCCCACCTCTTCATGTCTATAGTAATGATCTGGTTAAGAGGACCAAATGTCATATTTCTAAGTTTACTAATGATAGTATGTGGAATTGTGAGCAGGAAGAGGATGTGAGGTCTTTGTGATATGTACAAGCTGAATGATTAGGTGAGTAGATGGTTGATCAATACAATTTGTGATTGTAGTAAAAACACAGAAATACTGGAATAACTCAGCAGGTATTGCAGCATCCTTTGAAGGTAAAGATGTATTACCACTGTTTCGGGCCTGAGCCCTTCCTCAAGGGGCCATAGGCCCCTTACCTGCTTTTTCGCACACCTTTACTAAAACTGCCCGAGTCCCTCCAGCATTTCTGTGTTTTCACAAAAGGATATTATGTGGCCTTGATGAGACCGTACACAGAATATTTTGTACAGCTTTGATGTCTTTTCCTGAGAAAGCACATTCTTGCCAATAGGTTTGCAGCATATATGCACTAAAAATTTAGAAGAATGAGAGGAAATGAAAGGTCTTGTTTGGTTGGATATAGGTAAGACATTTCCCTTGGCTGATGTGAAGAATTTTTTTTTTCACTCTGTGAATATTTGGAATTCTCGACCTCACGTGGCTCTGAAGAGTCAGTCAAAATACATATTTGTGACTGCAGCAAGAATGAATTTCAGTGCGTCTGTAAATTGAAATTTTATTGGCATATATACAAGTACATTCTATGAGTATTAAGGGAAATCAGGGATAATGCTGGGAAAGAACAGTATGGTCAAAGTTCAGATATGGTTTTTCTGAAGGGCTGCACCTATTTCTTATTATTGGGGCTGAATAGTTTTTTAATACCTGTACTGCTGGAAAGAAGGAAATGTTACATAATTGAACTTCCAGTTAAGTTCAGTTCAATGTAACTGGCACATTTCTTTTGTAAACACAGACACAAGAAATTAATCTGTAGCAACGAAATCCAGTTAATACTTGGTGCATGACAATCAAACACAAGGCTTTGCAAAACTTAGCCAAAAAAATGGACTAAGTCGGCATTCCTACTTGATAGATTTTTTTGGTTTTATTTGTTGAAAGTATTTAAGTTAGGCTAAAGATCAAGGAATTTAAAATGTAGTGTTATTTGGAAAATGCTCGTAACTTATGGCAAAGATGATGAATGTTGATTTTGTTTTAGCATGCTTCTCTTTTTTTTTCCCAAAAGTATGTTGTGAAATTTAATAAATCACAGATGTTTGTACAGAGTATGTTTCATGCATGCAAACTTGTCAAAATTACAATATTGTGCAAGAAGCTGAAAATGCATCACATGCAGAAAATTAACTATTAACTGTGATTACAAATTCTAAGATTTCACTGTATGCTGACAGACATCTTGTTAACTGTGGATATTTGGCTGTTTCCTTTATGGAAAACAGTGGAAACTCTCAGCCTGCTTGAAGTTATGATTGTTTGCATGTTCGATCGTAGCAGCAGGAGTAGCCACTCTGGTCTCTTTGGCCACCATTCAACAATTAAATGGCAGATCTTCCACCTCAGCAATGTTGTCTTGCCATTGGACTGAAGAATATTCCTTTCTGTTTCTCAGAAACCAATGATCAGGATGCAGTTCTGTGCCTATACAAAACAGAAAACGATTGTGTCATGAGGTTTACTTACTCAGAACATATTAGCGGAAAATCTGTCCTTACTGCTCTGAAGGAACCAGGTTAGTTTGTTTTGCACACATATCATATCATTAATTGTGTTCTTCTGACTTTCATGAAATTTTGTTTTATTGTGTATGCAAAACAACGTTTTGTGTTGTTATGAGCCCAAAGGACCCAAAAACCCAGCAGCAATAGATATTCACCAGGACAAGTAGTTACTTAAACAAAAGTTGTTTTTAATTATCTTTAAACATGAAAACAGAATCAAACTTTAACTTACCACCATTAACTTAACTAACCCAATTTAACTCCTTTTTAATTCTAAGCGCACGTGAATGCAATGTGTGTGTAAATTTAAGAAAAGTTATTTGGTTCACAGTTCATTCTCACTTCTCATTCTTCCAAGCTCACTGGTTGCAGGAAATTCTTAACGTGTATAAAGTTCACCAAGCTTTGGCGCTCAAAAGGTAAATGGTTCTTGTAGGTTTGCAGAGAGATGTGTTATTCCAAGATTTCCACAACTGATATACCACCATTAGTCACCTCAATGTCTTGCTGATGAAACTTGCCCCATCAGAGTTCTCCAGATGATAACCTCTTTCTTTCAGGCCACCACAGAGTTCCTTTCTGTTCCGCTTATTCAAAGAGAAACATCAGACAGATAGCACTTTCAGCCATCTGCCACTCTGGAGCTTCTGTTTCAGTTCAAACAAACTTCTCCTGGCTTGTTACAGCTTTCTTTGTCACACATTCACTCACTCAAACTGCCAGGCAGCATGTCCTTCTCTCTCTCACTTGCAAAAACTCCTCACCTTCTCCAGCAAACATTAGGAGTTTGTCTTTTGCTCAATCTGTTGTTTTAGGTAAATAAGAACCTCTCAATGACCTTTCTGTGAAGAGGTATTAGAAGATGGCCTGTCTCTTGCTGTGACTTTTAAAGACAATAGTCCATTCATTTTCTTCAATTAACAGCCAGTTGTGAAATCTCCATAGTTTCTGTAAAGTCACTGAATATGAATTCTTCAGTATTTCAAATAAGATCTGTTTTAAAATATGCAACTAATTTTACCAATTTATCTCCCAAAAACATTCCCAAATATTCTCACAGTGTAGAAAATGGAAGTAAATTCATGAATTCAATGTAGTGCAATTATGTTTGTATATTATCTGTTTAGACAATTAGATATTTTTTGTTATTCTTCTGCTTTATTTGTGACACAAACTTGCATTGGATTTCCTCACTTTTACTTCAGTTTATTTTAAAAGCATGTGAATTATTAAATTAGTAATCTTCAAATTGTTGAATATCACCCTTAAAAAATATTGAAAAAGGGGCCATTCACATGTATGGAATCTAAATTCACACCCAAATCCAGTGCTCAAGATAGAGTTCTTAATTTACCAAACAAGGTTATGGATTCAGATCTAACTTCAAGAAATGGAAATTGGCCCCAGTGCATATTGTCCTTTCAATGATTACTCAGAGACACACCCTTGATAACAATGTTAATTATCCCATGGTACAACAAAAAATGTAAATAATTCATCTTAATTTTTCCTACCAATCTTGATCTGCTTTAAACCATGTCAGTTCAGGAAGTTATCTGCCAACACATATGGCTCTTGACATTTTTTTACCCCCATGCGATTTCAAATTCTAAGATTTCACTGTATGCTGACAGACATCCCTGGCTGCCACGTGAAAAGAAACTGAAGAGCCCAGTGCAAACACCCCTCAATTGATCAAAGTGAATTTCACAATCTATGCTGTTTGTTTTTAATATTGAATTACATTTGGTTTCTACAGCTACAAATTAAGTTGTTGAAAATGTCAGCCAAGTTTCAGCTGTGCACTCACTCTCCTTACTGATTTGACAAGCTCTTGCATGCTTGTCTGATCTGCAAGGTTGGATCACATGGGATCCTGAGAGAGCTAACCAATTGGATTCAAATTTGGCTTGGTGGTAGGCGAACAGAAGATAGGAGTGGTGGGTCATTTTTCTGATTGAAGGCCTGTGGCGTACTGCAGCTATCTGTGCTGGGACCATTGTTGTCATCTTCTTCAGCTATTTGGATTGCATTATAGTCAATGTGTTTAACAAATTTGTGGGTGATGCCAAAATTGATGGTTTAGTTGGAGAAGTTGCTCAGAAAGCTGGATTGCAACATCAGGTTCTGAAAGAAGTAGCTGCAGAGATGGTGAAGGCATTGGTTATTATCTTTCAGGAATCAATAGATTCTTGCATTGTCCCAGAGGACTGGAAAATCACAAATGTCACCCCACTATTCAAGAAGGGGGAGAGGTAGCAAAAAGGAAATTATAGACCAGTTAGCCTGACATCAGTGGTTGGAAAGATTTTAGCATTGATTGCAAAGGTGAGATTATGGATTACATGGAGGCACATGACAAGATAGACCAAAGCCAGGATGGTTTACTCAAGGGAAAATTTTGCTTGACAAACCTATTGGAATTCTTTGAACTGACAAGCAGTCTAGAGAGAAAAAAAATGCAGTGGATCTGTATTGGATTTCCAGAAGGTAGTTTGACAAGGTGCCACACACAAGTCTAAAAGATAAGAGCCCATAATATAACGGGAAACATACTAGCGTGCATAGACCATTGGTTGAGTGCGAAGATGCAGAGTTAGGAAACAGAGATGATAATTTGGTTGGCTGCCAGTTGCTAGTGGTGTTCCTCAGGGGTCAGTATTGGGCTGCTTCTTTTATGTTGTACAATATAATCAATAATTGAATCATGGAATTAATGATTTTGTGGCCAATTTTGCAAATGGTACAAAGGTAGGTGGAGGAGCAGGTAGTGTTGAGGAAATGAGGATTGCAGAAGGACTCAGATTAGGAGAATGGGCAGAGAAGTGGCAAATGAAATACAATGTCGGAAAGTGGACGGCCATGCACTTGGGTAGAAAAAAACAAATGGGTCGACTGTTTTGTAAATGGGGTGAAGATTGAAAATTCCCAGATGCAAAGGGACTTGAGAATCCTTGGGCAACCTACCTTGAAGGTAAACTTTCCAGTTGAGTCAGTGGTAAAGAAGGCAAATGCAATACTGGCATTTATTTCAAGAGGAATAGAATATAAAAGCAGCAATGTGATTTTGAGGCTTGACAGAGCATTAGTGAGCCCACACTTGGAGTATTGTGAGCAGTTTTGGGCTCTTCATTTAAGAAATTATCTATTCTCATTGGAGAGGGTTCAGAGAAGGTTCACAAGGATGATTCCGGGAATGAAAGGGTTATATGAGGAATGTTTGACAGCTCTTGGCCTGTACTTGTTGGAATTTAGGAGAATGAAGGGGAGATCTCATCGAAACATATTGAAGGTTTAAAAGCATGGACAGAGGAAATGTAGAAAGTTTGTTTCCCATGATGGGAGAGTCTCAGGCAAGAGGCCACAACTTCAGGACTGAAGGGCATCATTTAGAACAGAGATGTGGAGGAATTTCTTCAGTCAAAGGGTGGTGAATTTGTGGATTTTTCTTTGCCACAGATGGTTGTGGAGGCCAAGTCATTGGGTGTACTTAAAACTGAGATTAATAGGTTCCTGATTAGCCAGGATCAAAGGTTATATGGAAAACGCCAGGCAGTGGGGCTGAATGGGAGAATGGATTGTTCAAGTGAACCGGTATGGACTTGAAGGGCCAACATGGCCTGTTTCCGAGCTGTAAACGGTTATATGATTGAATAGTGGGGAAGACTTGATGGCTGAATAGCCTACTTCTGCTCCTATGTCTTATGATCTTAGACAACCTTCCTCACTACAAGTTTACAACAGAATTCAGATCAACTGAGAAAGTGGGCCAAGGAATGACAGATGGAATTTAACTCATGAGGTGGGGTATTTTGACCTGTCAAACCAAGGCAGAATTTAGGGTGAATCGAGAACTGTATACCACAAAGTGACCCAAGGGTGTAAGAACTGAAAGTGGCGATGTAAGGGCATGGTAGTATAAAAGGCATTTAGTATGCCTGCCTTCATTTGTAAGGGCATTGATTATAGGAGTTGAGACATCATGTAACTGAAGTACAAGATGTTGGTGAGATCACATTGGAAGTATTTTTTATTGTGGTTTGGCTTCCCAATTATAGGAAATGATGTCATTTAAACTGGAGAGAGTGCAAAATAAATTATGAAGATGCTGTGACTGGAGGATTTAATTCTCCCTGGAACTTAGTAGGCTGAGGGGGTGACATCATAGAGGTATATAAAATAATGAGGGGTTTAGCTAAGGTAAATAGTCATGGTCATCTTCCCCTGTTGGAGAGTTTAAAACTGAAGGCATAGATTTAAGGTTAGAGGGGTAAGATTTTTAAAGAAATTACCCAAGACACATCATTTTACAAAGGGTAAAACACAAAAGTCTCAACAGTTGAAATAAAAACACAATGTTGGAGAAATTCAGCATGATGAAGGGCTGAAGCCTGAAATGTTGGTTATTTATCTTTTTCTTTCTTTATAAAGGATACTCACCTGCTGAGTTTCTCCATGATTGCATTCTTACTTTCTACAAAGGGTAGTCTATGAAAACTACATTATCCCAGTTTCTTCAAGCTTGTAGTTTCTACTACAATTTCCATTCTTTTCATTGCTATGCCATCTCCAACATGTTTCTCTTGCACTCATTGCACTCAAGGTCCATGCCTGCTTCACATCCAATTCAAAGTTTGTCAAGACTCTCTTTCAAAGGGTTATAATTGCTGGGGTCAAAATCACAAATGTTTCAGTGACTATCTTACCCTTGTTTGTTTTTCACTAACCCTATAGCAATTCACAATATATTCGTCAATTGCATTACCACTATTGGACTGCCCATCTGAGATTTTTGCTCATATTTTTCCAATTTAAAAATTGTATGTTTCAGAATGGCTTCTATCCTGTTCCTACAAATCATCTCTGGAAAGTTAAGCTCTTCAGCACCATCTACATTCCACCTCTCATTGCCATTATTTACTAGCTTCTACTTTAACGTTGACAAGCATTTACATTCCTGGCTCAACTACTCTCATTCCTTCCCTAGACTCGCAGTACTGTCAGGCTATTGGTCCACTGTCATGGATGAGTCAATTTAATCAAACTGAATCATTGAAAATTTGAAAGTTGTTTTTATTTTCTTTGACCAGATTCTACCATTGAGAGAGAGGTCCTGCCCTGGTTCTAAATGTCCACCTGATAGACACTTTGTACATGTGAATAAGTATTTTTGGGAGGGATAGATGTACCAGCTGCAGGCAGGCATCTTCAGCTATCTGGGAATAAGGCATTTGCACATTCCTTCTCCTTCCCACCAACCACCCCTGCCAATCACCCATTAGGAACTGAGTCAATCACCAAGTCGGTGAGACTGGGTGGAGGCCACTTTTACCTGTGTGACTGCTGCAAAAAAGAATTTTGTACATGAACATGACAATAAACTCTTGAACCTGTACTCCTTTATCTAAGCAACCTACCGAGGAGCCCAGCTAGGCTCAAAGACATGCATCTAATCATCAAGTAAAATAGTCGAGGGAAAATATTAAATACTCATCTCAATAATCACTCTTAACCTCCTCTGAAGTGTTGGCATTTCTCTTTCTCACTGAACCACTTTGGGAGTTTCAGATATTAATTATATTGTTATGGAACAATTAAATAGTACTATTTTCAAGATAATTAGAATTTGAAATCTGCATTTGCAGAATTAGATGGACTTATTCACCTGTTATCCTATTTACCGACTTGCTCTCATTTTCCAGATTGTGCAAGTGAAACCAACCCAGTGACAGTACTGGTAGCAGTGGTTGGTAGTATTTTGGGAGTGGGCATTGCACTGCTTGCTATTTGGAAACTGATTGTGACAATTCATGATAGGCGAGAATTTGCCAGATTTCAAAATGAACGATCCAGAGCACGATACGAGATGGTAAGAATTTTGGTATACCTTGTACTTGTGTGAAATTAATAATTGCAAGCAATAAACAGAAATTTTCAAGTATACTTTACATTAGGTATATTGAGTCTTGAAGGGTGCAGCAGGGGAGACCATGTTGTGAAGAGTCTCAGTGTAAGTTCAGATCTGTGTGCAATTTAAAATAGGCTGTATAAATAAAGCTACTACTGTTTTGTGCTGCTGGCTTTCTGAAGCACTTCTTTCCTGGCTAAGAGGCTGATATCTTGTAACTGGCATGCACCAGTTTCATCCTATGTTCCAAAGGCTTACAGTTAGTAAGTCAATTGGTCACATCGATGGGGTGGGGTGGAAGGTCCTGTTTCTGTGCTGTATCTCTAAATTATGTAATTAAACAAGTAAAGCCTACAAGAAAACCATAGGACTAAGTTATATCAGTTTTTTTTGGACACAGAGTAATAAAGCACAGAACAGGTCCTTTGGGCCAACTTGTACATACCAACTAACTTGGTATTCTATGTTTGTCCCATTTGTATGCATTTGGTGCATATCCTTCAAATCCTTTCCTGTCCATGTATCTGTCTAAATGATAGACATATTCTAAATATACCTGCTTCTTTTGCATCCTCTGAGGTCACCCTTCAGCCTTGTGCACTCGAGGAAATAAAGACCGAGAATATCCAACCTCACCTGGTAGTTCAAGCCCTTCAGTCCAAGCAATATCCTGCTGCTCCTCTGCACCCTTCCAACTAATTGATACCCTTCTTATAGTTGGGTAACTAGAACGACACACAGTACTCCATGTGGTCTTACCAGTGAAGACATGTATGTTCAACCTTTCTTTATCACCCTGTCCACTTGAGTCACCACTTTTATAGGAACATCGGAACATAAGAAGTAGGAACAGGAGTAGGCCAAAAATGGCCCATCGAGCCTGCTCCGCCATTCAATAAGATCATGGCTGATCTAATTTATGACCTAATTCCACCTACCTGCCTTCTCCCCATATCCCCTAATTCCTCTATCATGTAAAAATTTATCTAAATGAATTTTAAATATGTTTAATGAAGCAGCCTCAACCACTTTCCTGGATAGAGAATTCCAAACATTCACTACTCTCTGGGAAAAACTATTTTTCCTCATCTCTGTCCTAAATCTACTCCCCCAAATCTTGAGACTGTGTCCTCTCGTTTTAGTTTCGCCGGCCAGCTCAAAAAACCTTCCTACATCTATCCTATCCATACCCTTCATAAACCTATATGTTTCTATAAGATCTCCTCTCATTCTTCTGAACTCAAGCGAATACAATCCTAGACGATTTAATCTTTCATCATAAGTCAACCCCTTCATCCCAGGGATCAACCTAGTAAACCTCCTCTGGACCGTCTCCAAAGCCAGTATATCCTTCCTCAAATATGGAGACCAGAACTGGACACAGTACTCCAGGTGTGGTCTCACCAGTACCTTATACAGTTGCAACATTACCTCCCTACTCCTGAATTCAATTCCTCTAGCGATGAAGGCCAACATTCCATTTGCCTTCTTAATAACCTGCTGCACCTGCAACCTAACTTTTTGCGATTCATGCACAAGCACTCCCAAGTCCCTCTGCACAACAGCATGCTGTAGTTTTTCACCCTTTAAATAATATTCAGCTCTTTTATTTTTCTTGCCAAAGTGGATAACCTCACACTTACTAACATTGTACTCCATCTGCCAGACCTTTGCCCACTCATCCAGCTTAACTATATCCCTCTGCAGACTCTCCACATCCTCATTACAATTTGCTCTTCCACACAATTTGGTGTCATCTGCAAACTTGGCTACACCACATTTTGTCCCCTCCTCCAAGTCATCAATGTAAATGATGAAGAGTTGTGGGCCTAACACTGACCCCTGCGGCACCCCACTTACCAACCTGAAAAACTCCCACTTATCCTGACTGACAACCAATTTTCAATCCAGGCCAATATACTTCCCCGGACTCCACTTTCCTGTAACTTACTGATAAGTCTCTTGTGCGGGACCTTATCAAACACTTTCTGGAAATCCAAATATACAACATCAACCTGTTTCTATGCAAAATTCATGTAACAATGTATCTGTATTCTCAGGTTTCTGTACTGCAACACTCTCCAGAGGCCTTGCCTTTGACTCCGCAAATCTTTACATTATACTTACTAAAAGCAACACCTAGTTAAATTCCATTTGTCATTCCTCGGCCCACCTTTCCGACTGATCTATATCCTGTTGTACTTGGATTTCTTTCATCACTGCCCACTACACTACTAATTTTGGTGTTATCTCCAAATTTAATGGCCATGATAATTGCTTTGTTAAATACATTATGATCTGGAAGCCAAACAGTGGACCCAAAATCAACCCTGCAGCACACCACTGGTCACAGGCCTCCAATTAGAAAATCAGTTCTCCACTTTACCCTTGGACTCCTTCCAGTAAACCAGCTTTGAATCCAATTGACCAGCTCACCTTGCAAAATAACCTGCCGTGTGAGACCTTGTCATAGGCTTCACTAAAATCCATATGTACAATGCTGACTGCCTTGCCCTCATCAATCCCTTTGGTCACCTCTTCTTTTAAAAAAAATTCAGATTTGTGACCCATGATAGCGCACACACACAAGTTATGCCTTATCCAAATGCTGGTACAGCTAACAGTGAGGAAGCGTACAGGAGGGAGATAGATCAGCTCATTGAGTGATACCAACAATCTTGCGCTCAATGTTAGCAAAACCAAGGAGATGATTGCGGACTTCAGGAGGAAGTTATGGGACCCAGTCCTCAGAGGGCTCAGTAGTGGAAAAGGTCAAGAACTTCAAATTCCTGGGTGTTAACATCTCCGAGGATCTGTTCTGGAGCCTCCATGTTGAAGAAGGCTCACCAGTCGCTATACTTTGTGAGGTGCTTGAAGAGATTCGGTCTGTCACCAAAGACTCTCAAAAACATCTACAGGAGAGCATTGTGGCTGCTTGCATTGCTGTCTGGCATGGATGCACCAACTCTCAGGACAAGAAAAAAAACTCCAGAGGGTTGTTAACTCAGCCTGCGACATCACAGACAACAGAGTTCACTCCATCGAGGACATCAAAAGAGGTGGTATCTTGAAAGCAGGCTCAAACATCAAAGACCCCTACCACCTAGGCCATGCCCTCTTCACTCTGCTACCATCAAGAAAAAGGTACAGGAGCCTAAAGACGAGCACTCAGCAACACAAGGACAGCTTCTTCCCTCTTACCCCCTGCCATGAGATTCCCGAATAATCAATGAACCAAAGACACTGCCTTATTTTTCGTGTACTATTTAAAAAAAATTATTGTGGTAAAAGTGATTTTTATAAATGTTTGCTCTATGATACTGCCGCAAAACACCAAATTTCGTGACTTGTTCATGACAATAAATTCTGATTCTCCCCCTCAATCTCATCCTGATGTCAGGCTCATTGGCCTATAGTTCCTTCCAATATCCTTGCTGCCACTTTTTTTAAATAACAGCACAACACAAGTCACTTTCCAATTTGGCATTTCACACAAAGCCATAGATGTTGCAAGTGTCTGTATGGGCCTCCTTAATTACTTCCCTAGCTTTGTTTGCTTGCTGGTCACCACAGTACCTTCTCACTGACTTGTCCTTTCCAATCTTTTTATTAATCATATTATAGATAAACAATACATGAGGAGAATAGTACATCATCAAAAAGGCAAAAAAATCACTATATGCATCATATGATACAACATATTGCATTCAATTAATGAATATATTATCTCCTCAAACTGAAATCGTCAAAGAAAAACAAAATTATACAAAACCCCACCTAATCGAAGTAGAAAAAAAAGCAAAAAAAAAAAAAAAGACTCTGCAGTCTATCCGGAAAATTTATTAATAAAAATTAATTGTCTGGTCTTCACCAACAAAGAAAAAGGAAGTAAAATTAAGTATATTCAGGAAGGGAAAGTAATTATATTAACTAAGTCATGTAGGAGTAATTTATAAACGGTCACCATGTCTCTTCAAATTTAACAGAAGTATCAAATGTACCACTCCTAATTTTCTCTAAACTTAAACATGACATAATTTGAGAGAACTATTGAGTTAAACTAGGTAGATTTCCATTTAAATAAAATTGCTCTTCTAGCCAACAATGTAGAAAAGGCTAAACCCAATGTGTGGAAATGGGAACTCATCCCATTTCTGGAACTATAATTCCAAAAAGAACAGTCAATGGGTTAGGTTGCAAATTGATATCCTGTATAGCTGATAGTCTTAAAAATATCTATCCAATACCTCTCCAACATAGAGCATGACCAAAACATACGAGTTAGAGAAGCCACTTCTCATTTACATCTATCACAAGTAAGACTGATGTTAGAAAATATGGGCCAATTTGTCTTTCGACATATGAGCCCGATGTACCATTTTAAACTGAATCAAAGAATGTTGAGCACATATTGAAGAGATATTAACCAATCCAAAAATCTTCTCCCGTAATTTCTCTGGAAGATGTAACTCATGTTCCTCTTCCCAGGCCCTTTTAATTTTGTCATTAGAATTTGATTGCAATCTTATTATAAATGTTATCTAATAAATATTTATGAGAAGGGTTAAATGGAAAAAAAAGTATCAACTAATTCTGGTTGGTATGATGTTGGAAAATTAGATAATAAAGTATTCAGAAAATGTCTAATTTGGCAGTATCTTATAATATAATATATTAAAATATAATATATTTATTATATAATTGTTCAAAAGATATTAAGCTACCATCTATATACAAATCTGAAAAAAATTCCTTTAACTTTACAAATTTCTACATGGTCAAACCAAAATGTATACAAATAACCTTGAATAAAATCTGGAATGTGCATTTTAATTACATATGAATTATTTGATTACAATTTTAAAACTATGGAGAACAGGGGCAAATAAAGAAAAAAAATGATGGAGAGCACTGTATATCATGGCCAGGGAGAGACCTCCCAAGAGTGTTTGGCCTTAGAGGAATGATGAAACAAGGTTATAACAATCAGGAATAAAGATGAACAATATCATTATCAAGGTAAAAGAAGCAAAAATACAGATCCTCTGAAATCCTCATTTATCCAATTTGTAAAAAACAATTCAGAAATCCTCATTTATCCAACATTTTTTTGGAGCCAAGCTAACATGGGACATCGGGCTGTTAGTGGCAGTGTGGACTTTGGGCTCTTGGCATGAGTGGGGCTACGCTGGGGAGGTGTCAGTGACCAGCATTTTTTTTAGTGAGAATTAAACATTATTTCATGCTTAAAAAGCCTTCCCTTGTGGTTTGTTGTTGTTTAAACACTGTTACAAGTGATTTGTTGTTGCTACTGGGCTGTTTTTAAAAAATGACCAGTTCTACAAAAAAGATTATCCAACATAGGCCAGATCCCAACCATCTCGGATAATCAGAGTTGTAATGTATACAAAAGGAATCTATTAGGAATTTCAAGAGAACTTACTTGCATTAACACAAGGTACAGTGTACAAGTTTTACAGTTAGCTGATAAATCAGAAGAAAAGAATTGAAGGTTACAAGAGGAGCAAGAGGAGGGTTATGTCACCAAATGGCAAACCTAATATTGCCCATTCTCCTTTCTGAATTATCTTAAGCAAATTTCCACCCTTATTACAAGCAGTTGGACTTCATTTCTCAATGATTTACTTTGTAGGCCTGAATTTTAATTTCCATCCAAATGTCACTTTTTTTCCCCACAGTCAGACCACTAGTTGACTCCAGCTAACAGAGTTGGGAAAGGGAGGGTTTAGACGGGATGCTTCTCGGTGAGAGTGCTAATGTGGACATGTGAATACTTCTCTTGGGTCCAGGTAATGATACTTGGATCTTGCAACAAGAGGTTGGGTGATCAGCAGATGCCACAGAAACAAATTCCACCATAAATGTAAGCCTTACTTATTTGATGTAGGTAGGGGTTTATGTGGGGAAAGAAATTACAGAAATAAACTTCATTAGCCTGTACTAAAGCCTTTCTTTTTCCTTTCAGGCAACCAATCCATTATACAGACAACCCATCACCATTCATTCGGTTGAAATTCTTCCAACAATGCACAACAAATCTTACAATGGAATTGTTGATTGAATTGTGAGCAAGATTGCAGTGCCATGAATTTAGGACGTGACTGGGATGGCATTACTGAACTTAGGGACTAGAAGCTGCCTTTCTTTTTCGCACAGTTATCTGAAAGACTGAAATTATGGTCCCCTGATCCGGAGGAAAAAAAACACAGAAGTCTTAATTAGATCTATTAACTAATGTACTTGAAGAAAACATTTCAATGGGTTTGTTACTTTGTTTTGGGTTGATGGAGATGCAAGCTGCATCTTTTAACAGGACAGATAACTTTTACAAAGAAAATACATGTTGTTGTGTGATTTAATAAATCAAGAGCCTATTGCAGGATGTTTAAGAAATTTGAGACATGCAGCACAATTTACACCCCAGGTGCATTTCAAATAGTGGGAGGAAACCTGAGCCCCCGTGGAAAACCCATGCAGACATAGGGAGAATGTACAAACTCCTTACAGACAACGCAGGATTTGAACCCTGGTCCCAATCACTGGCGCTGTTAAGGCTTTGTGCTAACTGCTATGCCAACTGTGTCGCCCAATTAATCCCATGTATTTTTTTTAGTGCAATGAACCACAAGCAATGTTAGCCTATTATTCCCAGAAATGAACAGAAGAGGCATTAAGGGATTTTAGCATACCTATACTATAATAATTTTTAAATACAATGCAAAATGTTGTCTGAGCCATTTTGGTATTGAAAATTTGTTTGGTATAGACATTGGTAGGTCTCCAGCTCATCAATAGCAGAAAATGTGGCATTAAACCAATCAAAACAGAAGTGGGAAGTTTAATAGTCCTGCATTATTTTCAATCTGGTATTTCTCAACTTGGATAGGGTGTCTGAGTAAAGCATTACGCAGTTTTGATATTCTGCAAAACAACTTGGGCCACAGCCATTATAAGTTCATTTCTGTTCTGCTCTACCCCTTACCCAATAACAGAGTATCCCCCATAACCACTAACCTCACCTCACTTTTTCACTTTCAGAAACCAAGCATTTTGTGGATTGCTGACAAGCCTGAATATTAAAATTGTAGTGGTTCAAAGTTGATGGAATGGCTCCAAAGGTCACCTTTTGCTTCACTTTTTTGAGGATCTTTGTCCAAGGTTGATCTGTCAATGCAATATCCCTTGCACATTCAGAATATATTCTTACTTTAAATTGACTCATCCAGGCTATTGAGGCAAATTATCAACTTGTTGTTTTAATTTTTTATTGCAGACCAAATTCCTAATATTTTTTTAAATGAGGTTGTAGAATGATACCCAGAATTGAGACATTAACGGAATTGTATTACTTAGTTCTTTTTATATAAGAATAGGTAGGCATCCTGGGAGAAGTTAAACATTCATTACATGAATTGCCTTCAACTTATTGAACCATTTTTAAAATAATATTATGAAGCATTTTGTATTTGTAAAGGCATTTTAGCGAAGTTAACTAAAACAATGTGGAGCTTCAAATCTCTTCTGAGATTTCAACTTTCACATTATACAAGTATTTCTTTTATAATATGAAGGTATTTATTTGATCAGAATAACCAATGTTGATATGTTACAAATATAATTGAAGTTTGGCTTTTGAGGCGGCAAGAATCAACAGGTTTTGTTTTCAAATTCAGATGTGGCTAAAATGCCTGAGGATAGAATTGTTGTTTTTAGCTAATCCTTATATTGAGAAAATGTTGGCCAATATATTGTTTCATGTTTAGGCAGTGGTAAATACTTGAAAAACAATTAATAAAAATACAAAAGTAGTGAGATAATGCTAACCTACATACAGCTTTTGATATTTAAGAAAGGAAGGGGTCACAAATGGCTATGAAATTGATTATTAATGACAGGGTAACTACAGTTTGGAATATTAATATTAAAGTCTACAAGCTTTTCTTTTCATTAAAAAAAACTGCAGATGCTGGAAATCTGAAAAAAAATATTGGCCATACTCTGTAAGTCAGGCTGTGACTGTGGATAAAGAAACCAAGATGTCAGCTTAATGGCTCATCAGAACCATTAGCTCTATACAGTAGAAGTCCAAAATTCCAATCCCAGAAATCCAGACCCATCCTTGAATCCAGATTTTCAGAAACTTTCAAACTTTTAAAATTTAGCAGGCTTTTGTGTGTACATTAGTGCCACAGATGTACAGCAGTATTTTTGTTTTCCTTTAAAACTGCTCATTTTAATAAATGAAGCATGCTGCGTTTGCTAACAAATAAACTATCATTATTTACCTGTTCATCTCTTCTTTCTTCCTCCTTAAATTTGAATTTTAAAAGGACTGCCCAAGAATCTGGAAAATCCAAACCCACCCAAATCCCGAGCAGTCTGGAGTTTTAGACCGACTGTATTTCCCTAGCCTGTATAAAGTATCCCCAGCATTTTCTATTTTTACTTTAAGAAAGCTGTGGTTGATACATTTTGAGAATATAACTAGCAGAATAGATGAGAAAGAATAATATCTGTATTTTTAAAAAAGATAGTTCATAAGCTCAAGGTACAAAATAAATGAGGGTAATATCATGGATAGAGAATTTTTTGATTGATCATTTATGGGGTGCCACAAAAATTGATACTTGGGGATAAATTACATTCTATATAATGACTCAAATTAATTAATAGAGCAGAATGTAGCCAAGCATGTCAATATCAAATTATGTGAGGAAATGTGACAAGTAACAGATGGAGAATAACTTTGTGAAATGACAAGTTAATCATTTTGATACCACAAAAATATTTCTTTAAGTTATAATAAACTAGTAAATAATTGTCCATAGTAGAATTTGGATTGCATGTATCCAGTGCAGGAAATATTACACCAAAGTCGCAAATTGGTTTGTTGTCCTTTTTGCAAGATTCTTGGAATACAATAGTAAATGCGCAGGTGTTTACTTATGGTACACCTGAAGTACTATGTACTGTTTTGTTTAAAAATAATTTATTTGAAGGCACATAGCATCATTTCTCGGAGTGAGGGATTTAATCTAATCAGGAATTATACAGCAATTCATTCTTCCCCCATACAATTAAAGCATGGAATAATCCTCACCCGACCAGTCTCACACAAACGGACCCAGTTAAATTTCAGACAGCTCTTCAAAAATCTCCTCCTTAAGCACATCCACCCCCACCTCCAGTTTAAATTCCATACGAAATACTTTGGAGGATCAAGAACCAAGGAAATGATAAATAGATTGGACCCATGATCACTGCAATTTAAAAGAATGAGAATGGATTGTTTTTCCTTTAAATAAATGGATTTAAGAGGGATTAATGGTGGCTCCCTAGCCAGAACTAGGGCGTATGATGTTCATAAAAAAGTCAGCCATTTATGTTGGAGACCAGGATAAATGTCCTTATCCCTGACTTTGGGAATCTTTGAAATTTTCCACTGCAAGAGAATAGGAATGGTCACTCATATTCTCTGCAGTGAAAGAGAGGATAATAATCTGGAGTATATACAATAATAAAATAATTAATTTTTGAATTGTAATAGGAAAACGTGAACCTGAAAATTAAGTGGAGAAAGTGAATAAGAAATGTGTAAGCCCTATCCTCTGCTATGTACTCTGAGCACGATGTCTTTTTGTCTTATTCAACAGCCGAGTAAACTGAATGCTAATACAATTTTTTATTTAATTTAGACATGCAAAATGATAACAAGTTCTTTCAACACATGAGCCCACGTTGCCCAATTACACCCAATCAACCTATAACCTCTCCCTTTTCCCCCCCCCCCCCACCTTCAAATAGGTTTTCAACGGTGGGAGGAAACCGGAGCACTCATGAAAAATCCACACAGTCATGGGAAGAATGTACAAACTCCTTACAGACAGTGCTGGAATTGAACCTGGGTTGCTGGTGCTTTAATACCCTTGGTTTAACCGCTTTGCCAACCGTGCCACATTTCTACTCATATTTTCTTGTTAGGTTCTTGTGTTCAGGTGATATATTCTTAATTTTAGGATATTTGGTGAGAATGGCAACTCCAACAAAAAAAGAGATTTACTGAAACCTTAGCATTAATGTTGCTATTCTTTGCACTTGAAGATTAAGAAATCTGATGGATGTTCATAGTTTAAAATTTTAAGATTGGTAGAGAAAACTGATTTTTCTTGGTCAGAAATGGAAATTATAAAGGAGATTTAAAGGTTTAAGTATTGCATAGGGTACATGACAAAAAATAAATGAGAAAAGAATGAATTTATAAAGTATATACTTTTTCCCCCCATTTCTTCCTATGAAATTGCAGCACTTTTACTCCATTGGCTAAGATGTACTCAGAAAAAACATCAAGATTGTCCTTTTAACTTCAATTCTTGTGTACACACAACTAGCTTTTAAATACTGTACTATGAAGTGTTACCATTATGGAAAGAAGTAATTTGTCAAATCTGCCTGTGCTCATTCTTTGAAAAAGGTGCATTAGTCCCCTCTCTTGATACACAGTATAATAACCTCTTCCCACCTCACACATCTCGCTGATTTTCTTTTTGAAAGTTACAGACAAATCTGCTTTACAAACCTTTTACACAGTACAAGATTTACTGAGATTGTTTACGATAATCAAATTGCTTTTGGAAATTATGCAATAAAAAAAGTCCATGGAAAGAATTTATGACTTTCAGTAATTGTGAAAAGTTTACATTAGTTTCAATATAATTATGGAAAGGGATAGGTCTGGTCCAAAGATTAAGATTTTTGAGTGGGGGAAAGCCAGATTTGAAGAAATGAGAAGGGATTTGCAAGGTGTGGTTTGGGCTGATATGTTTTATGGGAAAAAGGTAGAGGAGAATTGGAGGGCATTTTAAGGTGAGATTTTGAGGGTGCAGAATCTTTATATTCCTATTAGGATAAAAGACAGAGCCAAAAGTTTGAGAGAGCCGTGGTTTTCAAGGGAGATTAGAAAGTTGGTTCGAAATAAAAGGGAGGCCTATATTAAATACAAGAAACAATGTATAGACGAGATGCTTTGAAAATACATGGATTGTAAAAAGAAGTTTAAGAAATTAGGAAAGCAAAGAAGGTACGAGGTGGCTATAGCGAGCAGGATGAAAATAAATCCGAAGGGTTTTTACAAATATGTGGATAGCAAAAGGAGAATGAAGGATAAAATTGGTCCCTTAGAGAATCAGAGCAGACAAATGTGAGTGGAGCCGAATGAGATGGGGGAGATATTGAATGGGCTCTTCAGGGAAAAGGATATGGAATCGTGTAGGATAAGAGAAGCAAAAGGGGTGATTATGGAAAATGTAGGGATTAGGAAAGAGGGGATGTTGGAACTTTTGAGGCATATAAAGGTGGATAAGTCTCAGGTCCCAAAAAGATTTTCCCCAGGACCTTGAGGGAAGTCAGAGAGAAAATAGCGGAGACTTTGACATTGATTTTTTTCAAAAGTCACTAGAGGAGGGCATGGTGTCACAGGATTGGTGTGTCACAAACGTGGTTCCTCTGTTTAAAAAGGGCTACGGGTGTAGGCCCAGCAATTATAGGCCAGTAAGTTTGACGTCGGTGGTTGGTAAAATAGTCTTAGAGATAATATGTACAAGTATCTAGAGGCAGGGACTGATCAGGGACACCCAACATGGGTTTGTGGAGGGAAGGTCACGTTTGTCAAATCTTGTTGAATTTTTTGAGGAGGTGGCTAGGAAGATTGATAAGGGTAGAGCAGTAGATGTAGTCTATATGGATTTCAGTAAGGTCTTCGATAAGGTTCCACATGGAAGGTTGGTAAGGAAGGTTCAGGTGCTGGGTATTAATGTTGAGATAGATGGATTCAATGCTGGCTGGAAGCTGGGTGCTAGAGAGTCATGGTGGATACCTGTCTGTCAGGATGGAGGCCAGTGATGAGCAATATGCCTCAGGGATCGGTGTTGGGTCCCTTGTTGTTTGTCATTTTACATTAATGATTTGGATGATGGAGTGGTAAATTGGGTTAGAAAATATGCAGATGATACAAAAATTGGGGAAGTTGTGGATAGTGAAGATGGTTTTCAGAGACTGCAAAAGGATTTGGACTGCTTAGAAGAGTGGGCTGGAAGGTGGCAGATGGAGTTTAATGTAGATAAGTGTGAAGTGCTTCACTTTGGGAAGAATAATCAAAACAGGACACATGTAGAGAAGGGGAGGGCATTGAGGAATGCAGACGAACAGAGATCTTGGAATAACGGTTCATCGTTCTTTGAAAAGTGGAATCTCATGTGGATAGAGTGGTAAAGAAGGCTTTTGGTATGCTGGCCTTTATAAATCAAACCATAGAATATAGGAGGTGGGAGATGATGTTGAGACTATTCAAGGCATTGGTGAAGCTGAATTTGGAATACAATGTGCAGTTCTGGTCCCAAAATTATGAAAAGGGTATCAATAAGGTAGAGAGGGTGCAGAGAAGATTTACTAAAATGTTGCCTGGATTGTAGTATCTAGAATACAAAGAAAGATTGAGTAGACTGGGTCTTTATTCATTGGAGCATAGAAGGTTGAGGGGGGGATTTGATAGAGGTATTTAAAATTATGAGGGGGGTAGATTAGATGTGAATAGGCTCTTCCCCTTGAGGGTAGGTGAGATCGGAATGAGGGGTCATAAGTTGAAGGTCAGGGGCAAAAATTTAGAAGTAACATGAGATGGAGCTTCTTCACTCAGAGAGTGGTGGCTGAGTGAAATGCCCTTCCGGAAGAGGTGGTTACAGTAAGGTCAATTTTGTAATTTAAGAAAAGGTTGGATAAGTGCATGGATGGGAGGGGATTGGAGGGTTATGGGCAGGGAGTAGGTAAGTGGGACTAGAGGGCCTGTTTCCGTTCTGTAATTATATGGTTATTTACTGTTTTAAGAAAATGTTAATGCTTTCTATTGCTACATCTGGAAAGCATCTAATTACTGTTGTTACACAGCTGGTGTTCAATGCTTCTCCTCTCCCTCACTATATATTCTGAAGAAGCATTTCAATATCTTCCAAAAATGAATGCATTTTATATAATAAAAGTTGAAACTCCCACACTCATGGTACCTGGACTGGTGCCAGATTGCAGAAAATCCAAACTACAGAAATTTCCCCTTGACTGAGCAGAACAGATTCCAGCTAAGACACTCACCAAGCCAGAAAATGTCCCTTGGCCTAGGTTTCCATAAATTGGAACCACTGTCCGCAGAGATTGCCAAATTACAACAGAGATTGGGGATTAGTAGAAGTCTTGGTTAATTTTATATCTTGGTTAGAATAAATTAGTACCGATCTATACTATAAATTCAAAACATGCCACAACCTAGGAGTTAAGACCATAAGACAATAGGGACAGAAATAGGCTATTCAACTCATCAAGTCTACCCCACCATTTAATAATGAGCTGATCTATGTACCCCCTCAGTCCTCTGCTTGGCCAATTCCCTACAAATTTTGATGTCCTGGCTATTCAAGAACTATCAATCTCTGCTTTAAATACACCAATGATCTGGCCTGGTGCCAACAAATTCCACAGATTTACCACCTTCTGACTGAAGAAATTCTTTCATATCTCTGTTCTAATAGGACGCCCTTCAACCCTGAAGTCATGTCCTGTTATCCTGGACTCTCCCTCCAGCATTTGAAATGTTCCAATGAAATCTCCCCTTATTTTCCTAAATTCCAATGCAGGCCAAGAGCTGTCAAACACTCCTCATTATATTAATCTTTCAAAATCTCAAAGTCCCATCCATCCTCTTGCTACCTGATGGGTGCCAGACCACAGAAATTGCCCCTTCACTGAGCAGAACAGATCTGCTCATGGATCTCCCCTGATGATCTTATCACGAGTCAGTATCCGAGGATAATATGCGGGCTTCCTTCAGAAGAGTGAATCTGAGGAAAGCATCTGGCCCGTATGGAGTACCTGGCTGAACATTAAAAATCTGTGCTGACCAACTTACCAACGTATTCACAGATATCTTCAAACAGGTGTCAATCATACTGGTGCCCTTATTGACTATCGATCAGTAGCACTGACATCAACAGTGATTAAGTGTTTTGAAAGGTTGGTGTTGAAGCAGATCAGGTCCTGTCTGAGCAGTGACATGCACTCATTCCAGTTTGCCTATTGTAGCAACAGTTGGATGCCATCTCATTAGCTCTACACAAAGCCCTGGTACTCCTGGACAGCAAAGATGCATTCATCAGGATGGTCTATCAACTACAGTTTGGCATTTAGCACCATCATCCCCTCAAAATTTATAAGAAAACTCCAAAACCTGGGACTCAACACTCTGCTGTGTAATTGGATTCTGGATTTCCTCACCTCAAGACCACAATCAGTGAGGATCTGTAAGAACAAGTTCTCCACAATCTCGATCAGTACCGGAGCTCTGCAGGGCTATTTACATTTACTTTACACCCATGACCGTGTGGCTCTGTACAACAGTAACACCATCTACAAATTTGCAGACAATATTGTGGATTGTATTTAAAAAAAGCCAATGAGTCAGCATTCAGGAGGGAGATTGAAAACTTGGCTGAATGATGCACCAATTAGCACAGTAACCTGAGTAGTAAATAAAATGCACCAAAAAAGTGGAATGTAAATATGGTCTATAAATGTCATTTTATGTTCTTCATTAAAGTTTTATTACCATTTTCTGTATACAATGATGAATACATTCAGTGCATTTGCAGACTATCATGTACTACCACAAGAAACAGAAGGATCAATTATTCTGCCTGGTTGTCTGAGCTGCATAGATGTTGACACACTGTTTGCCTCCACTTCTGCCCTTGCTAGTTTCTGCATTAGATTGATCCTAATTGATTCAAATTATTATTATTTTTTTTAAGAGATCTTGAAACACTTTTTATTTTGCTAACAATGTTAAAATCCAGTAGAAATTAGAATTCAAAGGCAAGACTTATTCTGCTAAATTACTGTTCTGAGTGAGTAGCATGCCAAAGCTAAATTTTAGATTCACTGATGAAGAAAGGCAATCTGGATAAGGTATTGAAGCGTTGCTAATGTCCGTGGAACTGCAGCCCAGCATGGATTGAATCAATTTTCATGCATTCGTTCACTACATTCAGGATGCAAAGCAGAGACTGCCATTCAAGTAGAAACACAAAGCAGGGAAAAATACATATGCGGTTGCATGCTGCATCTTAAACTATTTACAATAACATTCCATACTAATACATGCCTTAATGTTCAGTTACCTCAAAATGATTATTTCTCCAGCACAGCAAACTGCATTTCCCAGAAAAAAAAGTTACCGTTTCAGTGGTGGAACTTACTAACAGTTGGCATGAGCACAGCTGTTAAATGGTTCATCGCACAGAATTCTCATGACTCCACATATTATTCATGCATTCATTCAGCCCTTTGGCCACCAGGAAACAAAGTGGCAAGGCGTGCCAAACTAATCTGTAAAACAATTTGCCATATGCTGGCTGTGCTTACCCAATATGCTACCCATAATG
Organism: Narcine bancroftii; assembly: GCF_036971445.1. Lineage (NCBI taxonomy): Eukaryota > Metazoa > Chordata > Chondrichthyes > Torpediniformes > Narcinidae > Narcine > Narcine bancroftii. The sequence continues at coordinate 286,958,414 of NC_091472.1, forward strand.
CACCTTTTCTGAAAGGGTCCAATTGTCAAAAACAAATGGCTGCTTTTCTTTGCCGATTCTTAAATAAAATATTTGACTGGCTACAGAAAATGTTGATGCTTTTTTAAACTTTTAATAGCAATTTGTTTGGGTGCTAATTGCTTTCTTTATCTTTCATAAAAATGCATGAAAGTTTTTTTTTAAATGATGAAAGCTTTGTGTGGGAATACAATTTGGATTTAATGAGATGTAATCCTGGACAGAAAGTGCTTATTTTCCATATTAATTTTGCTTTGATTTCTTCCATATGTAAAACTTTTTAAAAAGTTAAAAATATTTTCAAGAGTTTTTTTAATTACTCTACGATGGGCTAAATATATTTTCCTGCCACATACTAACTGACCAAAGATTAATTAACAGGTGTTAAGCGTACTGCCTTCGTACTGTGACTACATGGAATCTGCTTCTCTTCCACAAAGCATCTTCTGTTGATCTGCATGTTCTGGAGAGTAATAAATAAAAAAAACCACACTGATCAAGTGGACTTACAGCTTAATTATCTAGAAAGGATTCACCATATGCCTCTGCATGCGGGCCAAGGCAGACCTACACATATACAGGAAGAAATGGATGCAAAATCCTTATTTATTTTTGTAAGGTGGTTTATATTTATAGCTTTTTCAGAAGTCACATCACCTATCAATCAAGGTTAGACTCCAGCCACCAATCAATGCACACCTTGCTGTTAGCTAATTTAAATCACCCAAGGTCATTATTGGCTAGAAGCACAGATTAGCACTGTAACACTAACGCACAGCACATTCTTTTTCTCTGTCTCGTGGTCCAAGACCCGGACATCACTCCACGCTAGTGGACATCGCTGGAAGTGTCATGGGTAAGGTTTATACTACATTGAAACTGAGCCATAATATTGTGATAGATCAATACTGGCAGGGAGCTTCACCCCTGATGGTCAGGGTATCGGAGAATGTAAGAGTCCCTGTAAGTGGGTCGAGTATAGGTTTACCATTGTCAGAGTCCAACTAAAGTTCAAGGTGAATGTCTATATCGTCACTTAAGTGAAATAGTGATCGAATACTGTTTAGCATTCTCCCTTGTTTGTTTCCCGTGTGTTACATGCAATTTTAACACTTGTGTTCGGACTCATCTCTCTGTTAGCCCACTGAACCTGAAACTCTTTCTAACATGACACAAGGTGACAAGATTTCATTCTGCAGTTTAGTTCTGGTCCATTCTCTGATTACATTTATGACAGACAAGATCCTGTGTCATACCACAAGTTGAGCAGGTATCTCAGGTTTAAGCTAAGCGAATCATGAGAGATAACAGCAATCTTGAAGATCACCAGAAAGTCTGATGATTTAATACAAGGCTAAGGGTTTTTTCATGATTTTTCACAAAATCATTAAAAATAGAATGATTCAAATCATGAAATCTCAAGTCCCATTACGCTGAACACTAGCACACCTTGTGACTGAGTGCTCAACCCACTACAGTTCACGCTGCTGATGCAGGACTGCACTGTCAGATTCAGTTGAAACAAAATCGTCAACTTTGTAGATGATACAACAGTAGTTGGCTTCATCGACACAATGATGACTTGGTTTATGGAGAGGAGGTTGGGTGGCTTGTAAAATGGTGTGAGATCAACAACCTAACTCTTATTGTGGCCAAAACAAAGGAGATGATTGTGGTCTTCAGGAGGATGAAGGTCAGCCATTCTCCATCACACATTGTTCAGTCATGGAGAGACTGGAGAGCATAAATTTTCTTCTTGTGCACATAAAGTACAACCTTTCCAGCACCTACACTTCCTGAGAAAGTTGAGGAGGGCAAGGCTACCAGCCCCCTTATGACATCATTTTACAGGAGCACATCTTCATTATTGTGCGATACGGTAGCCGCAAAGCATTGGACTGGAAATCAATACAGAGAATCATCAAAACAGCAGAGATCTCACTCCAGCAGGGTGTGGTATCCACCTGTTTCAAACAAGCATCATTCATACCGGTGCCCAAGAAGAGTGCCTTAATATCGACCAGTAGCACTTACATCAACAGTGATGAAGTGTTTTGAAAGGCTGGTGTTGAAACATCAGTTCCTATCTGATCAGTGCCATGGATACATTCCAGTTTGCCTATTGTAGTAACAGGTCTATGGTGGATGCCATCTCACTAGCTCTATACAAAACCCTGGAACACCTGGACCGCAAAGGTGCATACATCGGGATGTTCTTTATCGAAAACATTTCAGCATTTAACACCATAATTTCCTCAAAACTGATCAGCAAAATCCCAAGACCTGGGAGTTAACACCCTACTGTGCAATTGGATCACGGATTTCCTCACCTCCAGATCGCAAGTGGTGAAGATTGTTAAGAATTTCTCCTCCACAACCTCCATCAGTACCAGAGCACCACAAGGCTGAGTTCTTAAGCCCATGCTCTACTCACTTTACACCTATGTCTATGTAGCTCGATATGCCGATAACACCATCTACAAATTTGCTGACTATACCACAGTAGAGGGTTGTATAAAGGAAGGGGATGAGTCAGCATGGAGATTGAAAACTTAGCTGAAGGGTGCACCAACAACAACAACCTTACACTCAATGCCACCAAAACTAAGGAGCTGATTGTTAACTTCAGGAAAAGAAAGCCAGCGGTATACAATGCAGTGATCATTGGAGATTCTGAGATGGAGAGGGTAAGCAAATTTAAGTTGTTGGGTGTCACTATCTCAGAGAATCTTTCCTGGCCCCAACACACCAATGGCATCATGAAGAAAGCATGTCAGCACCTCTACTTCCTCAGAAGTTTGTGGAGGTTTGGTATGACATAAGAAACCCTGGCAAATTTCTACAGAGGTGTGGTAGGAAGTGTGCTGACGGTCTGGTATGGAAAACACCAATACCGCTGAGCATACAGCCCTCCAAAAGGTAGTGGACACAGCCCAGGCCATCTCAGGCTAAACCCTCCCCACTACAGAGAATGCTACTGTCGGAGAGCAGCAGCAATCATCAAAGAAACTCACCGCCTAGCAGATGCTCTGTTCTCACTGCTGCCATCAGGAAAGAGGTATAGGTGCCACAAGACGTGCACCACCAGGTTCAGGAACAGCGGCTACCCCTCCATCATCAGACTCCTCAACAACAAACTCAATCAGAGACTCATTTAAGGAGTCATACTTGTGCACTTTATTGATTTTCTTTTTGTTCTCTCTGTATTGCAGTTTGTTTACAGTTCTTTGTTTGTTTACATGTTTACACTATGTAGAGTTTATTTTTTGTACTACCAATTAGTGTCAATTCTGCCGCACCCATGGGAAAGAAGGAATCTCAGGGTTGTATGAGATATCATGTATGCACTCTGACAATACATCTGAAACCACTGAGATTTCCCTTCCCTCTATTGACAACATCTACTGGTAACATTGCTTAAAAAGGACTTAACAAATTATAGAAGACCCTTTCTAACCCACTACCATTAGAAAAGTGGAACAGCAGCCAAGCTGTGAAATAGCTTCTTCACATAGACTGTGAGATTGATGAACACTGTTTTGTCAGGTTGCATGATGTTGTCATTCTCCCAGTTCTACGGAAACCACCAATAAGGACTGATTGGTCCCTGCAGGTCAGTTTGTATGCTGCAGGAAAATAGCATTTGGTTCACCAAAGGCGGCCCAAGTATAGATGGGAGGGGGAGATTGCAACCTTCTCATTTATGGACCAGCTCAACAACTTGTTGCTGAGATTTTTCAGTCACTGGTTGCCACTATGACTCTACTCTCCATAATCCATGTCAAGGCATTACAGGGTAAAGCTGCATAAAATGTACCATGTGACAATAAGGCCAACTGATTTTAAGGGCATCTTTGAAAGTTGAGACATCTGAACCTTTCAAATTCATTATCTTTGATTGTACATATACTGACCCCCATCTGATAACATTTTACAGACACAGAATTGAGAGTGTCCATTCTGCCTTGATCATTGTGTGGTATGGTAGCTGCAAAGCATCAGCACAGATGTCAACACAGGGGACAATCAAATGGCGAGAAGATCACTGGAGTTTCCCTTTCCTCTATTGCAACAAGTCAATGAGCTGGACCACAAATTGGAAAGTTGCAACCTCCCCCTCTGATCTATACTTGGCTTCCTGTGGTGAACCAAATGCTATTTTCCTGCAGCATACTAACTGACCTGCAGAGACTAATGAGTCCACATTGATGATTTCCATTGTGTGAGCAGGTCCTGCAAGGCCTTTAGTTGAAGATGAAGATCAGGTAATCATTTCCTTCCTTGTACACAAGTAGTGAGTGAATATCAAGAGCTAGAAATGAGGCATTTGATCTCACAATTTTTACATTTTCTCTGTGATTGCAAACTCAAACAAGAGCTGTGCACAGGCATGGAAGGACGAGAATAAGTCAGGAGCATCAAACCAATCATTTCAACTCTTCAACGTTACAGATAAATACTATGTTCATGAATGATTTTATTCAAGTGGGAAGCAGCAATCTGTTTAAACATAAATCAGCAAACCCAGAGTCTGAGGGCTATTTAATATCTGGTTCCAAAGTTATACTGTCCTGGAGTCAGAGTTGTAGGATGCAGAAAGAGGCCCTTCAGCCAAATTTATCCATGTCAACTGTAATACCCAAATGTGCTCATCCCATTTGATCATATTAGGCCTGTATCTATTATTCCTTTCCCATTCATGAACCTGTTCAAATGCCTTTCAAATTCTGCAATTATATCTGTCTCATCTCTTCCTCTGGCAGCTTGTCCATAAAACTACCAGAATCTATGCAAAAACCTATCCCTTAATCTCCTTAGTTTTCTCCCACTTCACCTTAAACTAATGACCTCTAGTTCTAGACACCCCCATCCCAGAGGAAAAAAAAATCTGATTTATACCCCTCATAATTCATACATATAAATTCTATAAGGGAACTGTGAAATCTGCAACACAAGGTCCAGGAACAGAGCAAGATTGATGTATGAAGAAAAGGCCGTAATGTTTGTAAACAACTCAATAAGGTCCCTAAGCCTTGGAAAAGTATGACAAATTCAAAAGGAAATGGTATATGGATACGTGGAAAATAAAACCGGTTTCAGCCTTCTTAAAATGGAAGTTGAGACAAAAAAAAAGATGAAAAACTAGAGTGTGCAAATCTTGGAACATGTTAAAGATCTGATTGAAGTTAGATTTGATAAATTTAACCAAATATCCTGGTATATTTATGAGTGTTTCTTTTCTTTAAAAAGGGTTCATCTTTCATAAATGCAAAATCTGAGTCAGCGGGCATGGTTCGTATCCCAAGGACATGCCAGACACAAACATGCTGCACAGACATGTCAGAACATATGCCAGATACAAACATAAAAACCTTCAATTATGTAGAAGGATATTTATTCTAACAGCTCCTGTCCTCTCCCACACAGCTGTAAATTATGACCTCAACAGGCAGGCCTGCTACAGCTGTATTGCATTCAAACAAAAGAAAAAAGTTCAAAGGATTTAAGTGATACTTTAGTTCCCTAATACAATTTTTGGAATGGCATGGGAGCCAGGAAGTCATGGAACAGAGCTTTAAAATTCTATATATCCAAAACAGTTTTATATCCAACTGTTGAACTTCAACTTTTTTGGTTGAATGGAATTCAAGTAGGACAGTAGCCAAAACATGATACCGCCCAAGTGATATTTTATGACTTGTTACAGTTATATTTGAATAGTTATCAAAGAAAACTCATTTGATCTGTTCATTTTCACAGTACATTCATCAAAATATATTTCTGTCTCGATCATCCTGCTCAGCATGTCAACTCAAGTTTATTACCAATTTTTGACATTTATTTTCCATTAATTTAAATGTGCACTCCAAACTGGCAAAGTTTTTAAAGATCAGATAATGTAGATCAGAAAAAAAGTGTTAGGAGCAAGTGTGAAATTCTTTTTCACTAACCAGGTTCTCTAGTGCACAGCTGCTTTTATTCAAATAACCATACCAACCACAGCTCTGGTTAATATAGATGAGAAAGATAATAGACAGAGTTAAAAGATCTCAGTTGGAAGTCACCACAGGAGCAATAAAATTGCATTCAGGATCAGAAATTCCTACAAATATTACAATTGCACCCCCTCTATCCCTGTCCCTGACAGGTCATTCCATATACCTGTGTGGAAGAAGGTAGCTCTCAGGTTGCTTCTAAATCTTTCCTCTCTCACCTTAAATCTTTGTCCTCTAGTTTTAGACTCCTTTATCACAAAAAAATTGATTATTTACCTTACCTATGCTTCTCATAATTTTATATACCTCTAAAAGATGCCTCTTTAGCCTTATACACCGCACAGAGAAAAGATCTAGCCGATTCAGCCCCTCCTTATAATTCAAACCCACCAACCTTTTTACATTCTCATGAATATTTTCTCCACCATAATTACATTTTCCCCATCGCTGTGTGGCCAGAACCGTGCATAAGACACCAGTTATCGTCTGTCAACATCCCAGCTCCTATTCTCAATGTAAAACACTAAAACAAATAAGGAAATAAGGCAATCGTCTAGGAGTTTAACAGCACACATCACATTATAACACAATTACTTCAAAAGATGACAGGAACACCAAAAACTAAAGGTTGACCACTAGGCCAAATTAAGTAGAGGTTATACATGTCGTCAGATGATAATAAACTTGAAGAAAAAAAACCAAGATTTTTTTTTCCCCAAGAGTGCAACATTGTGACTGCACTTCACTGTACAGTTGCTGGCACATAGATACAAGGACAAACTGGCAATAGTGTGCTGTGCAAATCTATTTATGTATTCTGGCATGTGGCTAACTGAACTTGGACCAAAATCCCAAATGCTGCTTTGTTAGGTTTCTCTTTCCCAAACTTTGCATGGGTCTGCTCATTTTTGTTACAAGGATCTAATTCGTCTAATTTCAATAAATTCAGAATAAATTGGTCCCCTGCTGAAATTATTGTTTTTCCAACTCCATTAGCTTTGTTCACCCAAAAATACAGAAGTGTTTTAATTTGATGCTGACATTTTGAAGTTCCCTTTTCAACATTTGTTTATTGTTGCGTGTGAATTTCTGTTGGCATGTGGTCCTTCAGAAATCTACATCTTCACTGTTCTTGGACTGATTCTGCTGCCAATTGGCAGAAGTACAACTCTCCCTCACATTCCACCACTGTTTTTTCAGGATTCGATCATCACAACCTTCATTGCGTTTGTAGTAAGCAACTCAGTGCCAGAGTTTTTCTTAAGTTTACTCAGGAAACCTTAGATCTGAAGATATGAACAAAATTTTTGAGGAGGCAATAAAGGTAGGTGCAGTCCTAATTCTCTTCATGTGTCTTGAACAAGGCCGTCTCCAAGACTATCCATTCCCTAAACGTTATCAGCAGACAGTTTCAACACAAAGATTCTTCTGCCTGTTGCCGCAAAGGTGCCTTGTCTATTGGATTGCTTAACCTTCCACACTCTTTGCAGACATCTGCCAGGTCTGAGATCTATGCAAATGACAGAACCTTACCAATCGAAGGAAAATGTAATCTTTTCCTATTGGTAAAAAGCAGCAGTGACGCAAAGAGACTAACGAAGGTGGCAGGTCTAGCAAAATTATGGCCCTAATTGATGTTACTTGCTAAATCACAATTCTTTCTTCTCTTTGGCTTGGCTTCGCAGACGAAGATTTATGGAGGGGGTAAATGTCCACGTCAGCTGCAGGCTCGTTTGTGGCTGACAAGTCCGATGCCGGACAGGCAGACACGGTTGCAGCGGTTGCAGGGGAAAATTGGTGGGTTGGGGTTGGGTGTTGGGTTTTTCCTCCTTTGCCTTTTGTCAGTGAGGTGGGCTCTGCGGTCTTCTTCAAAGGAGGTTGCTGCCCGCCGAACTGTGAGGCGCCAAGATGCACGGTTTGAGGCGAGATCAGCCCACTGGCGGTGGTCAATGGGGCAGGCACCAAGAGATTTCTTTAGGCAGTCCTTGTACCTCTTCTTTGGTGCACCTGTCACGGTGGCCAGTGGAGAGCTCGCCATACAACATGATCTTGGGAAGGCGATGGTCCTCCATTCTGGAGACGTGACCGACCCAGCACAGCTGGATCTTCAGCAGCGTGGACTCGCACAATAATCCTGATAGAAATGGGGAAAAGATTTCACCTCGTAAAGATGCAAGTGGCTTCGAACTGTAAGTAGCACATGACACCATGTTGGCAACCAATGTTTCAATCTTGTTTTCTGCTTCCAAATGCAATCTGATCCAGACAAGAGGAAAGACGACCACTATAAACATAATAGTTTTGTATTTCGCCCCCCCCCCCAAGAATTGTTTCCTATTTTCAACATTCCCATTTTTTTTGCCCATTTTTACAATTGTAACAATGTTTAATTAAAGGTAAGACTTAATATTATGTCATAGAGGTGTCAATTTAAAAATACTTATTGTTATGAAAAATCAAAGTAATGTAGATTTAGACATCTAAACTAAAAAACAAAATGCTGTAAACACTTGGGAGCATCCACGGAAAGCGAAAAAATTATCAGTTCTGATCAAGGTTATTCACTAGAACTGGGAAAGAAAAAAAAATCTAGTTAGTTTTAGGTAATGTAGAAGAATGGATGGCATTAAGGAAACTTTTCTGATGGGCATTTTCATGTTACGTTGGCTTGACTGGAGTTAAAGTCAGGAGACAAATCAGTATTTCCACTAACTCTGACCCTCCCCGTTACAATTTCAAGTTGCACCAACAGCATTTTAGTTTGATTAGTAAACCATCTTATTTTCTTCCCAGACTAAAAAGAATGACAAAAATAATAATTACAAAAGAAAGTCTCATGTGCTTATTTTGTACGTGACGATCTCTCGTAAGAATGTTAAATAACCAAGAAATGCAATGACTAGACATTAAAATTATAGTGTAATATCAAAGTGGTGATTAGTGTGAAAGATTGTTATTTATCCATTACAGAGGGTGTGCTTCAAAACACTGCAATTGTTCTCTTCCACTGAACAAACTCTTTGCATTGGCTGCTGTGAAATCATTACTGTTTCAGTAATTAATCTGATATGCAAAGCAGGAATCTTGTGCTGCGTTCTAACTGAAAACAGTCCCCAAATCACTATGCTGCTGTATCCATCCACTTCCTCCAAAAGTAACAGCAATATGTTTTACGCTGGTCACAGACTATTGTCAGATAAATACGCTTTTATTTAACAACTAAATTCTCATGTTGTAGTAATAACAAACAAAGCTGAATACAAGCTCAGGTAAACTCCCATAAGGGCTGCATTTTTCACAATTATCCTGGTTATTTATTATTTATCAAATGTTTATTAAGATATAATGCTTCCTTCAATTACATGAACTGATACAATTATTCCAAGGTGAAAATCATCAATAAATATTAAATTCTATAATTAATTTTTAAACTATGTAATAATAAATATCTATTCTTGTACATGAATTCTTGCATTTTCTGAACAAAAATGTAATGTATTTATTGTGATTTATTAGAGTGCAAATATTCTTAAATATACATCATGTTCCATGACATGATCAACTTTTCTTGTAAGCTCAATTTTACAAATGTAATCAATGACGGCAGCTATCGGCTTGGTCTTGTTTCTATTTCTGATGCTCTTTGGCTTAGAATTTTATTCACACTGTTCAAAAATCAGTTCAGTATACTTTTGTAAAGTTCTGGAAAAATTTGGAATGGACAAGCATTTTTCAACTGGGTAAAAATGCTGTACGACAATCCATGGGCAAAAGTCAGTACAAATGGGCAAACATCATCAACATTTCCCCTTAGTAGATCCAGTATGCAGGGACGTCCCCTGTCACCAGGGCTTTTTGTCCTAGCAATTGAACCATTGGCAGAGACTATTAGAAAAGATCCATTGATAAAGAGATTCAAAGTGGGTGAATGTGAGCACAAAATAAACTTAATGGCAGATGATGTATCATTGTACCTGACAGACCTGGTCAGGTCCTTGCCAAAGCTGCTTGCCACACTGGAGGACTAGGGTACAATATCAGGTTGCAAGGCCAATAATATTATGCCACTGAATAAATTTAACTATGAAGAGCATCAAAAAAGTAGCAACTTTAGTTGGCAGACAGGAGCCATAAAGTAACTAGGAATAAAGATTGATAACAATTTCATAAACCTATATAAACTTAATTACCCCCCTCCCCCCACACCATGCTTGAGAAGATGGAGGAAGAGCTGACGAGGTGGAGGGACCTGCCCATCACTCTAATGAGGCGGGTCAACTGTATAAAGATGAAGGTGGTGCCAGGTCTTCAATACCTCTTCCAATCATTGCCAATTCCACTCCTGCAAACTTTTTTTTTAAAAAATGCTGAATGGCAACATAAGGAAATTTATTTGGAATGGGAAAGTACCCAGAATAGCCTTAAAGAAATTGACTACAACCTGGGAGGGCTAAAATTACCTGATTTAAAGAAATACTATCTAGCAGCCCAGTCAAGGTTCCTCGCATACTTCTTTGAAGAGAGAGGGGTGGAGTCATGTGATGGAGTAGTGATTGGTCGGGAAAACCAGCCCTCTCCAGAAAAATAGAAAAAAAGTTAGGAAAAGATAAAGCACAACAAAAATAAAATATAAGAAATAGAAGATAAAGTTATAGAGAAGAGAAAGAAGATGGCAACCAAGAAGGAGAAAGTAAAAACAAACGAAAAAAATGTAGAAAAGTCACCGGAGAAGAAAGAAGAAGGCCGTACCTGCATGAAGGAACAGGGAGCTGTGGTGGCGAGGAGTGCCCGATCGCAGAGGTTTGTGCCTGCCCTGTGGAGTTGCGACCTCCCGACCGGTGGCCTTCAAAAATGGCTCTCAGAGCCAAACAAAAGTGCGCAATTAAAAGAAAAAGAGGACACTGACAGGAGGGGGGCTCAGCAGAGGAGCAGGCTGCCATAGCACAAACACCTGAGGGATGCCCGACACCAGGACACTCAGCTGGATGACGAGGAAGGCAGCAGAGGAGGGAGCAAGGAAACAGACGAGGGAGAAAGACGAAGGAGTGACTGACAAGGGGATCAATGACAGGAGGCCCGACAGACGAGCAGCCCAGGAGGGGAGGACCAACAGCAAAAGGCCCAGCAAGAGGAGGCCCGACAAAGAGATATAAGCAGCTCATCAGGAAAAAACAGAAGAGAAACAGACACAAAGAAGAGAAGAAGACACAAACACAGGTACAGACACAGAAGAAGAGGACGAAGAAGACCAAGATCTTCACAGAGAAATGGAAGGTAAAACTGATGGACAGAATATAGATAAAGCTTTTTTTGAAGAACAAATGAGATCATTAAAAGAATAGTTATCATTAGAATTTAGTACAATTACTGGTCATGACAGAAATAGGGAAAAGAATAGAGAATGTGGAAGAGCGGGAAATGGCTGTAGAAATGAAAATAAATGATTAAGAGAAAAATTGAAAGAAAGTGACAAAAAAATTAAAGAGACACAAGAGTTGTTATCTCAGAAAATTGATATGTTGGAAAATTATAGTAGGCAAAACAACATAAAAATAGTGGGCCTGAAGGAGGGTGAAGAAGGCACAGAAATGAAGGAATTTATAAAAGGATGAATCCCGAAGGTCCTGGGAATGACACAAATACAGGAAGAAATAGAAATAGAAAGGGGTCACAGAGGACTATCTCCGAAACCACAGACACATCAAAAACCAAGATCCATCTTAGTAAAATTTTTGAGATATACGACAAGAGAAAATATACTGGAAAGGACAAGGAATAAAGTTAGAGAAGAGAAAAAGCTATTGGAATACAAGGGTCAAAAAATATTTTTTTACCCAGACATAAGTTTTGAACTCTTAAATAGGAGGAAGCAGTTTAATACAGCGAAAACAATTTTATGGAAAAAAGGTTATAAATTCATGTTAAGACATCAAGCTGTGCTTAAAATATTTATACCTGGGAAGCAAAACAGGCTGTTCTCGGATCCGGAGGAAGCACAAGAATTCGCAGAACTTTTGCAGGACAGAAGAAGAGATGGAGAGATGTGACAAGAATGAAGAATGGTGATGAAGTATATAAGAAAGATGTAAAAACAATGTATATATAGAGAACTAAAGAGGGAAAAGAGAAGGGAAGGAAGGAAGGGGGGAAAAAAAGAGCTTTGTTTTCTGGGGGGGGCTGGGGGAGAGCGAATAACCGTAATTGCAAAATCAGTTGATGCTTGTGAGCAAGATACAAATGGAAAGGGGAGTTGTGGTTGCCCGGCAAGGAATAAGAGGCAACTCAGAGATGGGGCAGGAGCATTTGGGGTTAAGGTATTATTGGGTGTGGGAATTGTTGGGGTATTTTATGTTTTAAATGTGTTGTCGTATATTGAATTTAATAAGGTAAAACTAAGAGATGAAAATGGGAAAAAGGGGGATGGAGGTGGTGAGGAGGTGGAAAAGAGGTGTAAGCAAGATACAAGATGGCCACGTTGAACTATATGACTATAAACATTAATGGAATACATAACCAAATTAAAAGGAAGATGCTACTAAATTTATTCAAGAAGAAAAAAATAGATATAGCATTTGTGCAGGAAACACATCTAAATGAAGTGGAACATAACAAATTAAAGAGAGACTGGGTAGGACATGTATACAAAAGCTAGAGGTGTAGCCATATTAGTTAACAAAAATTTACCAATCAAAATAGAGGAGGAAATAATAGATCCGGCAGGGAGGTATGTAATGATAAAGTGTCAGATATATTCAGAATTTTGGAATTTGCTCAATATATATGCACCTAACAAGGAGGATCAAAAGTATAGTTTTTTGAAGATTGCAGACACACAAGGAAACATATTGATAGGAGGTGATTTTAACCTTAATTTGGATCCAATGTTGGATAAAACTGGACAAAAGACAAGCTAAAAAATAAAGTAGCCAAATTTATTGTTAAATCAATGCAGGAAATGAAACTTATGGATATATGGAGGAGGCAACAGCCAAGGGAGAAGGAATAATCATATTATTCGAGTAGGCACAAAACATACTCAAGGATTGATATGTTTTTTGTTTTAGGCCCATATTCAAGGGAGAGTTGGGAAAACTGAGTATAAAGCTAGTCTACTATCAGATCATTCACCCCTCTTATTAGCAATAGAACTGGAGGACATCCCACCAAGAATATATAGATGGAGGTTAAACTCCATGCTACTTAAAAGGCAGGAGTTTAGAGAGTTTATTGAATGTCAAATTAAAACATATTTTGAATTAAACACAGAATCAGTGAAAGACAAATTTATATTAAGGGACGCAATGAAAGCCTTCATTAGAGGACAGATAATAAGTTATGTAACTAAGATGAAAAAGGATTACAATCGGGAAATGGAGCAGTTGGAAAGGGAGATAGCAAGTACAGAAAAGGAACTAGTAAAAAGGGATGATATAACGAAAAGGAGAGAATTGGCGGACAAAAAACAAAATATGCAACATTGTAAACATATAAGGTGGAAAAGAACATAATGAAAACAAAGCAAAAGTATTATGAACTGGTAGAAAAAAAAACCCCGCATAAAATATTAGCCTGGCAACATAAAACAGAACAAGGTAAAAGAACTGTATTGGCATCAAGGAAAAAGGACAAACAAATTACATATAACCCAACAAAGGTTAATGAAAATTTTAAAGAATTTTATGAACAATTATTCCAAACTGAGAATGAAGAGAAAGATGATGAAATAGAGGAATTTTTAGCTAAAATTGAACTGCCAAAATTGCAAGAAGAGGAACAAAAGAAACTAATAAAACCATTTGAAATAGAGGAAGTAATGAACCAGGTAGAAGAAACACAAAACTTGCCAGATTCTTGCAAGACAGCAGTAATTACAGTAATACCAAAGACGGGAAAGGATCCATTAACACCAGCATCATATAGACCAATATCTCGACTTAACTCAGATTATAAGATAATAGCAAAATTATTAGCAAACAGATTAGCTGATTGTGTACCAAAAATAGTGAAACAAGATCAAACTGGATTTATTAAGAAAAGATTAACAGCAGATAATGTCTGTAAACTTATTAATCTAATTCATGCAGTTCAAGGAAATAAGAAACCAAGAGTGGGTGTTGCTTTAGACGCAGAAAAAGCCTTTGACAGAATAGAGTGGAACTACTTATTTAAAGTATTACAGAAGTACAATCTACCAGAAAAATATATTAATTGGATTAATGCAATGTATAATGGACCGTTGGCGAAGGTAGCAGTAAATGGATATGTATCAAATCAATTTAAATTACGTCAACTAGACAGGGATGTCCATTATCCCCCTCATTGTTCGCCTTAGCAATAGAAACTTCGGCAGAACTGATAAGAATAGAAAATAAAATAAAAAGGGATAAAAATAAAGGAGTATAAAATCAGCTTATTTGTAAATAACATCATAGTATACCTAACAGAACCAGAGATACCAATAAAAGAATTACATAAGAAATTGAAGGGGTACAAGATCAATGCAAATAAAAGTGAAGTGATGCCAATGAGTAACGCGGATTATACAGAATTTAAAAAAGAATCACCATTTAAATGGCAAGCACAAGCAATCCGATACCTAGGTATTAGGTTAGATAATAACTTAAGCCACTTTTACAAACTAAATTATCAGCTACTAATAAAGAAATTGCAGGAAGACTTAGAACATCGGAAAGAATTACCGCTAATGTTGATAGGGAGGGTAAAATGCATTAAAATGAACATATTCCCAAGGATACAATACTTATTTCAAACGTTACCAATTCCCTTAACAGAATTTTTTTTAAATTAACTAAAGAGAATAATAAGGAAATTCTTGTGGAAAGGGAGGAAACCGAGGGTAGCGTTAGATAAATTAACAGAGGTATAACCAAGGTGGTTTGCAGTTACCAAACTTTAGAAATTATTATAGAGCCACACAATTAAGGTATTTATCAGATTTTTACCAGACAAGGGAAAAACCAGACTGGACTAAAATAGAACTAGATAAAATAAGGGAGAAGGTACAGGAACATATACTTTATAAGTGGGATGAAAAGTTGGTGCAATATAAAAGCTCACCAGTATTGCATCATTTACTTAATACATGGAAGAAGATCCACTTAGAAAGGAAAAAAAATGGATTACCAAATACCAAAATTAGTACTGACGCAAAATCCACAAATCCCTTTTTACAATAGATAACCTTTCTTTTAGAGAATGGGAGAGAAAAGGAATCAAAAGAATAGAAAATTGTTTTTTTGGGAAATAATTTATTAACATTTGAACAGTTGAAGTACAAATATGGAATAACTCATGGTACAATGTTTGCATATCATCAATTAAAATCTTATTTAAAAGATAAATTGGGAAACAGATTGAGATTACCTGAAGGAAGCAGCTTTGAATATGTGATTACAGACACAATTATAATTAAAAGATTTATAACAAACATGTACATTAAGCTGCAAGATAAGGAAAATGATGAAATAAACTATAAACCTAAACAGAAGTGGGAAAAGGATTTAAACATAAAGATAAAAAATGAAATATGGGAAAAGTTATGTTCTGGAACTATGAAGAATACAATAA
The DNA here is from genome assembly GCF_036971445.1 of Narcine bancroftii. Classification (NCBI taxonomy): domain Eukaryota; kingdom Metazoa; phylum Chordata; class Chondrichthyes; order Torpediniformes; family Narcinidae; genus Narcine; species Narcine bancroftii. The sequence goes on from NC_091472.1 coordinate 286,974,016, forward strand.
GCACAATGTTACGCATGATACAGTATAATTGGTTACACAGGTTATACATCACTCCTCAAAAATTTAAAAAATGGGATTCAACATTATTGGATAGATGTTTTCGCTGTAAGATGGAAATGGGAACAACACTACATGTAATTTGGGCATGTACGAAAGTGAATACGTTTTGGGAAGAACTAAATCAGATATTAAATAAAATCACAAAAAATAACATACCAAAAAATCCAGGGATCTAAGTAACTTAAGAAGTAAATAATTAGGCCTCAAATTGGATAAAGCGCAAAAAAGATTCATTATAATAGAAACATAGAAGATAGGAGCAGGAGTATGTCATTCGACCCTTCGAGCCTGCTTCGCCATTCAATGAGATCATGGCTGATCTTAAAGTTCAGTACCCCGTCCCCGCCTTCTTTTCGTAACCCCCAATTCCCTTATACTGAAGAAATATATCTAATTCCCTCTTAAATATGTTCAATGAACCTGCCTCTACTGCCCTCTGTGGCAACGAATTCCACAGATTCACCACCCTCTGGGTAAAGAAATTCCTCCTCATCTCGGTCCTAACTGGTTTGCCTATTATCCTCGAACCATGGCCTCGGGTTCTGGACTCCCCACCATTGGAAACATCCCTTCCGCATCCATTCTGTCCAGTCCTGCCAGAATTTTATATGTCTCTCTGAGATCCCCTCTCAATCTTCTAAACTCCAGTGAGTACAATCCCAAATTGCGCAATCTTTCCTCATAAGTTATTCCTGCCATTCCAGGTCTCAGCAGCAAAAAAATGTATAATATCAACTTGGAAAATGGAAGAGAATACGAGAATACAGCAATGGTCCATGGAAATGAATAAATGTATTCCATTGGAAAAAATAACATAATTTAAAAAATAAAGTCACATTGTTTGAACAAATTTGGGAACCATACATGGAACATAACAAAGAGAGCTTGCCTCGGGCCTCCATCCCCTAAAATGATAAGAAGACAAAATGACTAGATTCAGTGTGTAACAAATAGATGATGCATTTTTCTTGTTTATTTTCCTTTGTGTGAAGATATTGTTTTATGGTTTTATTGTATTGTATATGTTGAATATTTATGGGTTTTGGAGGGGTGTGAGAAGAGTGGAGGGAGGGAAAGGGGGGAAAAGGGAGAAAATGCCACTGTGTAAATTTAATGAGAAATGTTTGTACATATTTTGGTTGATATGGTTCACAGTGTGAAAAATAAAAAAATATATAAAAAAAAGAAGTGAGGGAGACACACACCTGGGTGCAAATGGGATTACATGCATTGGGGAGGAGACAGTGAAGGATTTCATATACAAATGGGACCCCAATCAATAATTTAAAAAAAAACCTGGGCAATCCCATACTGAAACACCTGATCAAAATTTGGTACAAAATTATCGAAAGCACAAGGAAAAAAGTGGAAATATCTCCTAATGCACCACTGATTCAAAATGAATTGATGCCCATGAACAAAGGCAACAAAATCTTGGAGATTTGGCACTGACAGTGGATCCAATATATTAAGGACTGCTACGAAGGCAGACAACTTGTGTCCTTTGAGCAGCTAAGGGGAAAATACGATTTGTTTTATGGAACCTTTCACTGTTTCCTCCAATTAAGATCATTCCTGAGGGACAGGTGGTTCCCTGCAATGATCCTGCCTGCACCTAATGAGGTCAAGAGGTTGCTTCTAAATGTATATCAATAATGTATTCAATACTCCAAGCTGAAAGCCCAAAACAAGAGTTATATATATCAAAGGAAAGATGGGAGTTGAACAATTGACAAAAGATGCTGGTCAGACTGGTGCAAGGACAGCGTCACAATAATCATTAACTCTAGATATAGAATGGTCAAGTACAAATTTTAGCATCAGCTCTACCTCATGCCCCAAAAAATCTACAACAAAACCAGAGGTGCCTGAATCATGCTTCAGATGTGTAGTGGAGCAAGGAACATTTCTTCAAGCAACTTGGTCCTGTGTAATGGTAGCCCCATTCTGGCAAGATTTGGCCAACACATGAGCCAAAATAATGAAGGTAACCTTCCTGATGGACCCAACACTCTATCTACAAGGGGATCTTATGGATATAGGCTACAAATTGACAAAAGTTCAAATTCAACCCACATTTATATCCCTGTCCATAAGCAAAAAAAAATGCATAGTGATGACCTGAAAGTATGACTCCCCTCTTCTTGTCAAAAAATGGGTTACCGAGATACACAGCTGTATTCTCATAGAAAAGATTACTTATAACCTTAGGAACTGACACAATACCTTCATTGGAATATAGCAACGATATCTGGAAAATACAGAGGCATGACTATAGCCACTCTCCATCAAAAAGGTTTACAGAGAACTGCTAACAGATAGATTAAGGAAAAGTGCCAACACAGGGAATGGCTCCATGGTCTCCTTGGACACATATGGGAAATGCTGATGCCACATTCAACCTCTCGTTTCTTCTCTGTTCTTCTCCTCATTTTCTAACTTTTCTGTTTTATATCACATCTATCTTTTCTTACATCATAAGTAAATCACTGGATTAAAAATGACATGGTCTGTAACAATCAATGATATACTCTCCTGTTTAAGATTGAAAAATCAAAATAAAATATTTTAAAAATCAGTGCAGTATACTTTGATATAACTAACTTATAACACAGCAACATTTCACTTTTTTCATGGCCATCTTCATGGATGTCAGGAAATCCGACAGGATTTCCAATTGCTCTGGAATCCTCCTCTGGAACATACAACTCACTCTTATGACATCACTGTGAGTGCAGCACTAACATTTGTTTCCAGCATTTTTTAGCTTCATTGATCAATAAAAGCACTGTCCTTAAGTGCAGATAGAACACCCATGTGTTAGTAACACACTTCCTCTGAAGCCAGTTTAAAAGGGCCACTCTCAATATACATTTTAAGTTTCACAGAAAATTGTGGCCACGTGTGACATGGATGTAACTGAATTGCTTCACCTATAGATGTGGAAAAGAAGTCAACCTCACAATCACTTCCAACAGTCGGGGTCTTTACAGGCTATAAAATGGCCTGTTTCCCAAACTTCACACTCATAATGCTGAAGATTTTATCTCATAACAGCAGGCAGACAGGGTACAGGGATTTGCTTACATTGCTATTGTTATGTCTCTGGAGTTACTTGGGAGGCTTCTTAAATAACTTAGAGATGCAAGATCCAAATAACAAAAGAGACTTTACTTTCTGCTGCCTTCCACCATCTCAGGAAACTGTTCACACACACTCATATACATACGCCCCACAGTGGTGCACTACAGTTACTGCAGTGAGAAGGGTGTATTTTTATGCGGTTACAAAATAGTTCCCATTATCCTGACTAGATAACATCCCTCCTTCTCAAGATAAAGAACATTTTACTGTTCTTTATCACTTTTTTTCCAGTGCAACTTAAGTAACTGAACTATTTACACAACTATTTTTAAATAGTTCTTATCGATATCGCACCAGCAGCAGTATGTTGCTTTGCCATCTTGTGGATTTGACTGCGACTGTTGGGCTCTGTGTTTCTGCTACATGTGTAGGTGATGTAGCTTGTTCTGCTTCACCTGAAAACTGATGTGTTGATGTTTCAGTATTAGTGATTGTGGACTCTTCACTTGATATTGACGTTGCAGGCTTTGCTGGTATTAAAACTTCAGGCTTCATCACATCTTGTGTCGGCTGGATGTGAATTCTGTTCCTCCTCAGCTGATTGCCAGAGTCTGTCTCGACAATGTATGATCTTGGTGTCTCAGCTTCTCTGACCTTTGCTGGGGTCCATGTTTCCAACATTGGCTCTTGAATATGCACATGCTGCCCTCTAAAGACTTCTGGCAATGTTTGTGCAGGTTTGTTATAACGCTGGTGTCCTTCTTCTTGCGTGTCAGCCAGACTTGTTCTGGTTTCCTCCTGGTCTTCTGAAGCATGTATTTTGCTTGGCAGAGTTGTTTTAGGTCTCCTGCCATTTAGAAGTTCTGCCAAGGACTTGATGTCAGCCTTAAAGGTGTTGCTCGTAATGATAGAAGAGCTAGAGATGGGTCTTCTTTTGTTTCGCGACACTTAACTGGTGTGCATTTCACAGTTTGCACTTGTCTTTCAATGAACCCATGTCCTTTGGGGAGGTATGGGGATGATGTAGTGTTAATAAGCCCATACTCTGCAGCCAGCTTGCTGAATTCTTGTGATGCGAACTGTTGCATTGTAACATATTACTTGCTCGGGTATTCCTTGTTCAGCAAGGAGCACTCTCATTTCTGAGGTGATAGTTGACGCTCTCAGGTCTTTCACCCTTTGGACGAATGGAAACTTAGAGTGGTAACTGGCTCCACTTTTTTTCTTGTACCATGGTAACTGTAAATATTTAATTTTTTGTTATTTAATTGAATGTAGCAAATTATTTTTAAAGTGAAGTACATTTGACTGGAGCAAGTACATTGTACTATATGTGTCAATAAACTTGTTATTATTCCTGGATTGTACTTCTAGTGCCCTGGAGGATCTGTGACCATCTTGCTCTTAGGACATTACTCACTTTCTGATTATTGCAACTGTATAATACAATACAGATGTTGAGTGCTCATGCATATGAACTCCTGCTCTGCTGTCAGACTGAGCAACAGGTCCAGGGAGGCACACACGTCTTAAACTGAAAGAATGAACGGACTCCACATCAGGTCCTCAGTTTTGTGCCAGGCATACTTGGCACATGTAGTGTGGTTCCACTTATTTGAATAGTCACCAATCTTGAGCTATCAAAACATCCTTAAGAATCCACCAGCTGAGGCTTAGTCATCATATTCTGACCACTATGTTTGATGATAATAAGAAATACAGAATATTTCAATTTGGGGGTTCATTAAAAGCAAGGTATGGGTCATGACGACAAGGACTAGACCAAATTGGACAGTTATTCAAATGGGTAAAAATAAATGCAGTCTGTTACACAAGAGTCCAGTACCCAAGAACTGTCCATTACCATATTTCTTCATAAGTCAGGAGTCCATTTCCTTTTGTAGCCCACATTGTATTGCTCTAGATTCACTTCTTCCATTTCATTGAATAATCATTCTCACACTACCCATAATTTAACTAATGGAATGTTGTATCCAGTCATTAATGAATACATTGAAAGATTTTATTATTATTAAAAATTTGTAAATTGCAAGGGTGATTGAGTAAAGTCCATTTTTGTAAGGCAGGTCATTTACAATTCAGGGAGCCCCTATAAGGGTTACAGTATATGGCACCACTCTGTGGAATAAAAAGGAACTGCAATCTTAATAGATGTACAACAGGATGGGAAAGTTCAGATTCAGATTTATTGTCAGAGTACTTACATGACATCACATACAACCCTGAACGAATGCAAGCAAACTGACTCTGCAATACAGGGAGAGCAAAGAAAATCAGTGAAGTCCTTAAATTAGTCCCTGAATGAGCTTGCTGTTGAGGAGGAGCCTGATAGTAGAGGGGTAGTAGCTCGTCCTGAACCTGGTGGTGTGAGTCTTATGGCACTTATACTTCTTTCCTCATTACAGCAGAGAGAACAGGGTGTGTGCTGCTTTGATGATTGCTCCTGCCCTCTGACTTCTGTGTTCCCTATAGATATATTCAAAAGTGGGGAGGGTTTTTTTTTGCCTGTAGTGTCATGGGCTGTGTCCACTACCTTCTGGAGGGATTTACGCTAAAGGGTATTGGTGTTCCCATACCAAACAGAGATGCAGCCAGTCAGCATATCTGTAGAAATTTGCCAGGGTTTCTGATGTCATACCAAACCTCCACAAACTCTTGAGGAAAGAGAGGCATTGACGTGCTTTCTTCACAATGCCATTGGTGTGTTGGATCCAGGAAAAATCCTCCAAGATCGTGACTCCCAAGAACCTACATGTCTGATCCCCCAATTACTGGATTGTATACCCCTGGCTTTCCTTTCCTGAGATCAACAATCTGCTCCTTAGTTTTGATGACAGTGAGTGTGAGGTACCATTGATGTACCATTCAGCCAAGCTTTCATTCTCCATCCTTCATACAACCCACTACTATGGCATCATTGGCAAATTTGTAGACGATGTTATTGACGTACTGAGCTACACAGTTGTAGCTGTAAAGTGAGTAGAATAGCGGGGTAAGAATGTAGCCCTGTGGTACTGATGGAAATTGTGGAGGAGAAGTTCTTAACAATCTTCACTGATTGTGGTTAAGCATACACTAATATTGTATTAAAATATAGCACAGTTTGCATGGACATATGCATATTCACTCAGAAGTCATTCTGCTTTACATTCCAGGGGTTACCAGCCAAAAAAATTGATTTCCTGATCGTGGCCATCTTGTTAGCTGTCCTCAGTATTCTCAATCTCAGCTGAAGCTCAGTGTCATTTAAGATATTCAAAGGACATTAATTCATGCAACTGAAGAGTGCATAAGGAAGAGGTGCTTTGTGAAGTGGTAGTCACACACCTCCTCATTAGTCAGGAAAATGCTGAAGTGCCCATGCTTCCTAAGAAGGTTGAGGAGGGCAAAACTATGAACTCCCATCTTAAAAACATTTTACAGGAGTCTGGTGGAACACAGTAATGCAGGTGGGGGACCTCACTGGACCACTCTGGCTGGCCCGCCTCTGACCAGGTAAGTCCTCCCAATAAAGGCTGAGAGCCCTAGTCTCCTCCCTCATTTCCAGCTTTGGATCTGGGACAGATGCATGCTGGAGGTTTCAGGACATTAAAGCCTTTGATTTTGTGTTTGTGCGTGGTCATTGATCGAGCTTCAATTAAACGCCATGGACAAGGTGATACAAGTGGAAAAGCTTGAAACCGATCCCAAGGAACCAGAGGCCTACATTAAATTTGATATGTTTCTACACTGTCTGAAGGCCTTCATGAGGTGCCACAAGATCTCAGCCGACGGCGATAAGGATGATCTGATTTTTGGATCAGTGGGCCAAGCCTACCAAATGATATGGGTCTGCGAGAACTATGACGACATGATGACCCTCCTGCGTCAGCAATATGGGGCCCCCATGAACTCGATGTATGCACGGTATTTACTGGGCACCCGATGCCAGGGCTCTGAGGAGCCCATCAATGATTTTGTGAGGCCCATGTAAGAGTTGGGACGATCCTGCAGATGCAAAGAACTAACAGCCACTGCCTACCAAGAACTCATCCATGATGGGTTAGTGGCCAGTTTCCATTCCGACCACATCTGTGAGCGACTCCTGCAGAAGGGTGACTGGACCCTCCAGTAAGTCATACTGCTGGCTTGATCATTTGAAACAGCCCAAAAGAACACTGAAGCCTACTCAGCAAACCAGGCGGCCGCTAGATGGGGTGCACGGACACTGCTATCTTTGGACTCAGGACCCTGACTGTCATTGCAGCTGCTGAGCACATTTAGTGTAATTACTAAACTCAACACCTGAGAAAATATTGCCCAGCTCGTAGTGCAACTTGCTTGAACTGCCAGAGGAAGGGGCAGTACGCTAAGCTATGCCACTCTAAAGCCCTTTACAGCAGCGCTGCATGCGGGTCGTGACCCACATCGCCATCTTGGCTCAGCCTTCTTCCAGTGTCAATTCTAGTAGCCAAGAACCGAATGGTGGGAATGGGAGACCGACAACAGAGGATGACGTCATGTCATCCTTCTCTTCCAGACCCCTCCACGAGCGATTCATGGGGGTGGCCATCTTTGAGATTCCCTGCATGGCCACCTTGGAGGCAGCCATTCTAGAGGCAGCCATCCCAATGTTAGAGGAGCAGCAATTCTGACAATGAGTTGACGTTGCCTTCCATCATGCTGGATCAACACAGGCCACACCAAATAATGCAATCGATGATGGACATCGAGATAAATGGCCACACCACAGGATGCTTGTTCGATATAGGGATTATGGAGGGCTTTACACACCCAGGCATAATCCAACACTGTGCCCTGCCAGTGTCTACTGCCAAGAGTAAGGTAGCATTTGCGGCCATGGAAATCAGCAGGTGCTGCACTATGACCCTAACCATTTGGAGCACAAAGTATAGAAACTTTAAACTGCTAGTAATGCCCCATCTCTGAATACTAGTCATACTGGGGCTAGATTTCCAGTGTCAGTTTAAGAGTGTTACGAGTCCAGAGGACCCCAAAACCCAGAAGCAATGGATATGCACCACAACAAAGGGTTACTTGAACAAAAGTTTCTTTAAATGATCTTTGAACGTGAAAATAAAATCAAACTTTAACTTACCTCTATTGACTCACTTAACCTACTTAATCCCCTTCTAATTCTAAGCGCACGTGTGGGTAATGTGTGTGTAAGTTCGGCAAAGTTCTTTAGTTCACAGTCCAATCTCATTGGTTGCAGGCAATTCTTGTACTGTGCACAGATGTTAACATTGATAAAATTCACCAGGCTTTGGTGCTTACCAGGTAAATGGTTACCACTCAGAAGGGTTCTTGTTGGTCTTCAGAGAGAGAGTTTTTCTTGTTTCAGTTCACCACAGAGTTCCTTTCTGTTTCTCCTATTCCAAGGGAAACACTGGACAGCAGTTCTCTCCTTTGACCAGGCCATCTTCCAAAGCTTGCCAGCTTGACCCTCTGGAAATGATGTCTGTGTCTCCTCTCTCTCTCACTCTCACTCCCTCCTCTCGGAGAGCAAAGTCTGCTTTTTTTCTCTGTTCTCTGCCTGCAAAGATCACATGAACTTCCAGACAGCAAGTTCTGTTTTCCAGGCAAAGCTGCCCTGCATGTTGTACATTTGTTGCCCTTTTTGCAAATGACAGTCAATCACGAGTCTGAGCACGCTTGCAAAAGCTCCTGCAAAATTCTGTGTTTTAAGTGTTTGTGTGTGACCTGTTCTAACAAACCTTTACCAATTTATCTCCCAAACACCTCTATATATTCTGTCACAAGAGCGTACAGACCCAGTTTGACGGGCCCATCTCCCAATCACAGTCAGAAATAACCAATTCCTGGAGGGCCCACCCCCCTTCCAAATGTGGCCAATCGAGGGCAATCGACCTGTGGGCTAGCCACCCTTTGGGTTCCTCTGCCCCCCTGTTCCAGAACCTCACCCCCAACTGCAAACTTGTCACCATGAAAAGCAGGTGATACAGCCCTGAGGTCAGGAAGTTCATAAAAGCTGAAGTGAGGTGGCTACTAGTGGAGGGTATCATCGAACCCAGTAACAGGCCATGGAGGGCACAGGTGGTGGCAGCTAAGAGTGGGGAGAGGCACTGGATGCTCATCGATTATAGCCAGACATCAATTCAACCTCACGAATGGAGTGTCATTGCTCCAAAGGGAAATGGACCACATGGAGGTTGGCAATAAATTAAAAGCCATCTGCGGCCGTACCCAAGAGGAACACGATGAGAACCTGCAAAAGTTTCTGGCCACCGTGAGAACCCTGAACTTAACATATAATCAGAAAAAGTGTGTTCAGTACCACGAGGTTGGCCATACTGGGTTACATGGTGGAGCATGGTGTCATTGCCCCCAACCTCGAGCGAAAATACCCCCTGCTGGAACTTCTACTGCCCCAGAACCCCAAGGTTTTTAAAAGGGTGTCTGGGATTCTTCTCATACAATGCCCAGTGGATCCCCAACTACATGGACAAAGCCCACCCCCAGTTAAAAACAACCACTTTTCCTCCATTGGCGGAGGCCCACGAAACATTTGAGGGCATTTAAAGGGAGATTGCCAAGGTGGCCATGCATGCTGTTAATGAATCCATCCCTTTCAAAGTAGAGAGCGAAGCCTCTGACTTTACCCTGGCTGCCACGCTGAACCAAGCAGGCAGGCCCGCAGCATTCTTTTCCCGAATCCTCCAGGGCCTCAAACTTAGGCACTCGGCCATTGAGAAGGAGGCACAGCCTATAGTGGAGGCAGTGCGCCACTGGAGGCACTATTTGGTTGGCAGACCTTTCAACCTGTTGATGAACCAGGGAGCCGTTGCTTTTATGTTTAATAATAAACAGTGGGGGAAAATCAAAAATGACAAGATCATGAGGTGGAGAATTGAGCTGTCCATCTTCAATTACGAGATCTTGTATTGGCTGGGGAAGCTCAATAAGCCACCCGATGCTCTGTCTAGGGGAACCTGCACCAGGGCACAAGTAGATTGCCTCCAAGTCCTCCACAATAACCTCTGCCACGCAGGGTCACTAGGCTCTACCATTTGTGAGGGCCAGCAGCCTTCCTTATTCGGTGGAGATCAGGGAGCTGGCCCATAACTGCTTGGACTGTGCTGAGTGCAAGAGCATTCTACTGGCCAGAGAGAGCTCATCTGATCAAGGCCACTCACCCCTTCAAACATCTCAGTATGGACTTCAAGGAATCGAAATGTGTACTTCTTGAATATCATTGATGAGTACTCACACTTCCCATTTGCAATATCCTGCCCAGATATGACAAGGCCTATGGTTATTAAAGCCCTCCACAACTTCTTCACCTTGTTTGGATACCCCAGTTACGTTCACAGTGACTGGGGGTCCTCAGTCATGAGTGAAGAGTTGCATCAGTACTTCCTGTCCAAGGGGATAGCCACAAGCAGAACCACCAGTTACAACCCCCACAGGAATGGGCAGGTGGAAAGGGAGAATGGCATGATTTTAAGGGCAATCCTCTTGGGCCTCAAGTCAAAAGTAACGCCCATCTTCCAGTGGCAAGAGGTCCTCCCGGAAGTGCTGCATGCCACCAGGTCCCTACTTTGTATGGCCACAAATGCCACCCCACATGAGATACTGTTCTCCTTCCCTAGGAGGATGGTGTCGGGAACCATGCTGTCGGTCTGGCTGTTGATCTGATACTTCTCTGCCGACACATTAGGATCTATGGGTAGATCCGCTGGTCAAGGAAGTGCACTTCCTACATGTGAAACCCCAATACGCCCACATTCAGTACCTGGACAGGCGGGAAGACACAGTGTCCATCCAGGATCTGGCTCAAGCAGGGGCCCTGGCACAGGAGGTGCACCCAGAAGCCCTCGGCAGTGACCAGCCAGCCCCAGGTATCATCTAGGTAAGTGATCTCTTACAACCACCACCATCATGTCCCCTCAGGCCTCCACCCCCAACACCCCTGCAACTCCCAGCAGAACAACCTATGTTCCCACCCCCTTCAGAACCGGTTCACACTGGCACAGCTCAGCCCCCAGACACTCAGCCCGCCAGACAGGTCACTTCACCGCAGGAGCCAGTGACAACACCACCAGTTCTGTGGCGATCAGAGCGGCAGATAAAGCCACCAGACCGGCTGAATCTATGAACTGGTATAGACTGAATAACCGGAGACAATGACAATGGACACTGTGCCATTTCACCTTGCAGAACTTTATCCAAAAAGGAAGGGGTGAATGTGGTGGGACATGGTAATGCAGGTGGGGACCTTACTGGACTGCTAAGACTGGCCTGCCTCCGACCTGGTATCTCCTCCCCATAGTTTCCCAATAAAGGCGAAGAGCCCTAGTCTCTTTCCTCAATTCCAGCCTTGGATCTGGGCCAGAAGCATGTAGTTGTGTACTGGCGGTTTCAGGACATTAAAGCCTTTGTCCATGTGCTTCGTGTCTGCATGTGGTCATTGATCGAGGTACAAGGAGCATCATTAGAGCATCCAGTCTGGCTGCTTCACTGCAAGGTATTGAAGTTGAAAAGCATCGGACTGGAATTCAACACAGAGGATCATCAAAACAGCTGAGAAGATCACTGGGGTCTCCCTTTCCTCTCTTGACAGGAGATTTGCTTAAATAGGGCTCAAATAATTAGAGAAGACCCTTTCCATCCAGCACACATTATCTTTCACCCAATTCCATCAGGAAAGAGTTACAGGAGTATTAAAATCAGGACTGTCAGCCTGGGGAATAGCTTCTTCCCACAGGTTGTAAATTGGATGAACAATATCCTGTAACCAAGTAAATGATCCCAAAATATTTATTTAAAGATATCTTTATGCATATATGTGATTATTATCTACTGTGTGTGTGTGAGCGCTGTGGCCGGAGAAATGCGGTTTCGTCAGGTTGTACAGGCTATATGTATAGTCATATACCTGATAATAAATGTGAATGCATATTCTTCTACAGCATACCCAAGGTCTATGGAATCAACACATCAGTAGCACTTGCGGTTTTGTTTTTACACCACTAGAACCTACCAACTGCACCATTATCACTCTCCTCAGTGTATTTCTCCTCAAAGCAACACTCTTCATCTCTACATGCTCGGAGAAATTACAACACAATCCTGGTGAGAAGGCCAATGGCACAGAGCCCTAGGATTCCTTCCAGAAACCCCTTCATTGTCAGATACGGAAGCTCTTTATTTAAACTTGGAAGTATTCATAAACAGGACAGGATTCTAACGCTGTGACAATGAAAGAAACCAAAACTGACTTTATTTTGTTGTTTTATTTGGACCTTGCCCACTACAAAGACTACAGACATTACTGGTCCAGTGGTGGTAAAGATCACTCTTTTCAAGGCTATGTGCTGGTAACCTCTGGCCTATGAAGAATGAGGAAAGAAGATCCACATAATATTTGAATTTACTGTATTTGAGTGTTATTTATAATTGTGTAATTATTATTTGAGACATAACAATTAGGGAGACATAACAAGCCAAAGGCTTGTTGCTTACCGTTTTTGGTTTGGCTGTGGGCATCCACAGTGTCCTGGGGTCCGCAGGCTGCGCACATTCAGTATCTTCTAGTGTGCTTGTGCAATGGATGAGGTTGGTGGGCTTGGAGTTAGTTAGCCTGCATTGACTGTAATGGCGGAATAGATGGTGGGTGACTGAGACTCCGATATTATCTGTTGACCATTACCGAGTAAATATCTAATATTATAAAGACCAGACTCAGTAACATAATGTTCAATCCCCTCGGTAATGGTCTACCAAATTTGAATTTTACACAAGTATATTATGGTAGTTTAGCTGCTATGCTGAGACTGAAATTCACTTTTTAGATCAATGGTTCAGATTGCTGAGTACAGCTCCAGAAACTCAAGGATTTTGTAATTATGAACAATGTTTTCTCTTTTAATTAAGCAATATTTTGCAGATACATCTCCAGTACAGAGATAGTACATTTCTCCCTTCTTATTAGCTTGTCATTTGCTTATCTGCCATCACAATCTATAAGCAACAAATAATCAAATGCCTGGAAATTCATTCCCAATCAAGAGTGCTAAACATATATGCCCACATTTTGTACTTGGAATTCAATGGAATGAACTTTGGAAGTAAAAGCAATTAATCAGAGTCAAAGTGCAATGTTTTGAAGGTACCATAAGCCACTATTTTCCAAAATGAACTTGAACAATCCAGCATTCATTCTAACAGACTGCATGTTAAAACCTGAAGATACCTGACCAACCAGGCTTTTAAGCTTATCGTGGGCCTTTTTTCTACCGTGAGCTTCTTTCAGAGTGTAGAAAGTAACATGGGCAACATATTTTCATTTACTGTGCCAGAAGATCAACAAATTTTGTAAAGAAACAATATCTATTACACACTTTCAGTAGACAGAGTGAAATAGGGCTAAAAAGCTCTCAGCTTTGTCACATTGCAAAATTGTCAAGAGTCCAAAGACTGCACCCACATTACCTTAAGTGTTCACAAATCCATCATCTTTCTCAATGGAAAAAGATTTTACTTTCCGAATACCAAGATATTTTTTGACCACAGGCATATCTGGACAGGTAGTTTTATGGCATCAGCTAAACTTTAAATCTGAATCAGTGTTACGTTGGACCACCTCGCACACAGCATCTTTCAGCTGCTCCCATCGGGGAAGAGATTCAGGAGCATCAGAGCCAGTGCCACCAGGCTGAGGAACAGCTTCTTCCCACAGGCTGTGAGAATGCTGAACGACAAAATGGGAGGACAGCACGGTTGGTGCAGCAGTTAGTTCAACACCTCTTCAGCGCAGTGACTGGGACTTAGGTTCCAATCCCACACTGTTTGTAAAGAGTTTGCACATTCTCCCTGTGTCTGCATGGGCTTTTCTCCGGGGGTCCAGTTTCCTCCCACCGTTTGCAATGTACTGGGGGTGTAGGTTAATTGGGTGTAAATTGGGCAGCACAGACCTGTGGGCTGAAATGGTCAAATGCTTTTTTAAAAAGTGCTCACACTAACCATCTGAGACTCTACTATTTGTTAAACAATATTTATTTTTATATACTCTTATGTATATTTGTCCTGCATATGTATTGCTTGTCTTT